>NC_046642.1:27888297-28034271 GCF_900324485.2 Mastacembelus armatus | reverse complement strand
ATTTATTAAAAAAGAAAAACTGAAATATCACATGGTCATAAGTATTCAGACCCTGTGCTCAGTATTGAGTAGAAGCACCCTTTTGAGCTAGTACAGCCATGAGTCTTCTTGGGAATGATGCAACAAGTTTTTCACACCTGGATTTGGGGATCCTCTGCCATTCTTCCTTGCAGATCCTCTCCAGTTCTGTCAGGTTGGATGGTGAACGTTGGTGGACAGCCATTTTCAGGTCTCTCCAGAGATGCTCAATTGGGTTTAGGTCAGGGCTCTGGCTGGGCCAGTCAAGAACGGTCACAGAGTTGTTCCGAAGCCACTCCTTTGTTATTTTAGCTGTGTGCTTAGGGTCATTGTCCTGTTGAAAGGTGAACCTTCGGCCCAGTCTGAGGTCCTGAGCACTCTGGAAGAGGTTTTCTTCCAGGATATCTCTGTACTTGGCTGCATTCATCTTTCCTTCAATTGCAACCAGTCGTCCTGTCCCTGCAGCTGAAAAACACCCCGACAACATGATGCTCCCACCACCATGTTTCACTGTAGGGATTGTATTGGGCAGGTGATGAGCAGTGCCTGGTTTTCTCCACATGTGGCGTGAGGGTAAAATTAATAAACCTATAAATGAGACAATAAATCAACAACGCCACCCGGGGAAAACCCCAGGAACCCCAAAAAAAACACTCTTGAACAGATCAAAAGAGGAACCGCGCTAGGGACGGACACAAAAGAGAGACGTGATGCCCTAATTACCAAACAAAACCAATTTTATTTTAATACAATTAGCTAAAACACAATAGGCCTCTAAGATAAAATAGGACTAATGATAAAATAACCCACAACCAGTAATACCTCAAACATAATAACAACAAAACTGATTAATAATCAAACACACCCGCGCCAATAGGGCACAGGGCACACAACACAACAAACCATGCAAATAAAAAGAAAAGTAAAGACAAAACACAGCAACAATAAACTCAAATCACAAAATCAAACCAACATTTAAATCACATTTACGAAATGAACATAAAACAAACAGTCAACGAAACCCCTTTCCGTCGGGGTGGAAACAGCACTCCCTTAACGGAGCACTCTCACGCCCCACCCGCCCCAACACACCGCGGAGGGGAAAAAAGAGCCCCGACAACGGTGTTCACAATGTGAGAACGGAGTCCGATGAGCCGGTTCTGTGGACAATTACAGAGGGAAACAAGACAAAGCAAAGCAACGGCCCCCTTCCCAAATAGCAGCCTTCACTCCGGGCTGCATTCAACTCCGGTACCAATGAAGACAAAGCACTTCCAGACAGCCAAAGGAGGAGAAACGCCCACAGGGATCAGCGGACAATCTTCACCACAACACAGGATCTAAACAAACAATTCTTTTTTTTTTAGATCAGCCCAAACATAAGGCCAGAAACACCCAGCGGAACAATGAGCCGACTTACCCTCCGGGAAGAGTCCCAACACTCACGACGCCAGTCAAGCTGGAACGCCGAGACGCACAACGTGCTCTAACCAAGAAACGATGGCCAATTACCAAATGGCACTACCGCTACGCCCACACAGCGTCGCACTCTCGCGAGCAAACCATCCCCTGAGCTTTTATAGCCTAACTAGCACCACCCACCAATCACGTCACAGGTACAGTGGACACCTACATGCTACACACACATACCGCTTAGAATTAACACCAAAAAGTTCAATCTTGGTCTCATCAGACCAGAGAATCTTATTTCTCATAGTCTGGGAGTCCTTCATGTGTTTTTTGGCAAACTCTATGCAGGCTTTCATGTGTCTTGCACTGAGGAGAGGCTTCCATCGGGCCACTCTGCCATAAAGCCCCGACTGGTGGAGGGCTGCAGTGATAGTTGACTTTGTGGAACTTTCTCCCATCTCCCTACTGCATCTATGGAGCTCAGCCACAGTGATCTTTGGGTTCTTCTTTACCTCTCTCACCAAGGTTCTTCTCCCACTATTGCTCAGTTTGGCTGGACGGCCAGGTCTAGGAAGAGTTCTGGTCGTCCCAAACTTTTTCCATTTGACGATTATGGAGGCCACTGTGCTCTTAGGAACCTTGAGTACTGCAGAATTTCTTTTGTAACCTTGGTCAGATCTGTGCCTTGCCACAATTCTGTCTCTGAGCTCCTTGGGCAGTTCCTTCGACCTCATGATTCTCATTTGCTCTGACATGCACTGTGGGCTGTAAGGTCTTATATAGACAGGTGTGTGCCTTTCCTAATCAAGTCCAATCAGTTTAATTAAACACAGCTGGACTCCAATGAAGGAGCAGAACCATCTCAAGGAGGATCAGAAGAAATGGACAGCATGTGAGTTAAATATGAGTGTCACTGCAAAAGGTCTGAATACTTATGACCATGTGATATTTCAGTTTTTCTTTTTTAATAAATTGGCAAAAATTTCTACATTTCTGTTTTTTTCTGTCAAGATGGGGTGCTGAGTGTACATTAATGAGAAATAAAATGAACTTTTTTGATTTTGGCAAATGGCTGCAATGACGCAAATTTAAAGGGGTCTGAATACTTTCCGTACCCACTGTAGATGTGTGCCCCTAATTGTCTGCTTATTGATAGTGAGCTCACCCTGGTCCGTCCATGAAACTGCATCTCTAACCCTGGACAGGGTTGACAAAATGAGTTCTGCATTTTTCCTCTGTCTGTGGGGGATATGATTCAGTACATCCTGCACAACCAAATCTTTCACACTACCCTCACCACCTGCATCACCAGCAGCAGCAGTCCCTGGTGGTTGTGGTGGTGGTGATGGTGGTAGAGACAGTGTCAGCACATTCTTTTCACGCTCCCCCTGTTTCACCAGCGACAAATATCTCTGTAGAATAGCCGTATACTTTTTAGCTTTCTCGTGAACATCAGTCTGGTAATTGTAACACATGTGACATTTCCCGGTCGAGCTCATTCTGTGTTGTCTGTCTTATGGTCTCGTTGCTCTGCTGCTGCTGCTTTAGCATTTCCAGTTGATTGTGTGGCACCAGATACATTTTGTGTGTATGCTCCATATCTATCTTCAGTTATTAATAAGGCTGATTATAAAGGGAATTGCGGCGCCTAGTAAGGGGAGTAGAAAACCACCAGACTGATTGATGAGCTTTCTTTTTCTAAAACTAGCCAGTTTTCTATCTGCTATGCGTCTGATGACAGATTTCCGCTTTTTCAGCTGCTTATACTGCTGGTCGCTGAGTGGAATATGGCCCCTCAACACGTTGAGAGCTATTTCACACAATGCTTTTATAAAGTCGTCGGCGCTGTTAGTTATGATGAGTCTACGCTGTTTTGGTCCTGATTTAAGCAATAACTCCAGCAGTGCCAAATTTCTCTGCATACGGAGTGACATTGTTACTTTAGCTTTCTAGGGATGTAGACAACCTGCTGTGTGGAGAGCAGATCCGATCTGAGTCTCAGACAATCGGGTGTTTTGGCTTTATAATCAATGAGTAAGTAACCATAAGGAGCACTTGTGGCGTCGTTGAAAGCCTCTAAAAAGTATTTGGTGTTACCGGGATACATCTGACGGGCTAAAAGCATTATCTGGAATTTGTCTCTGGGGTTCTTAAATAACACTAGGTAATTAGTGTTTAAACTAATTGTGCGACTGGCCTTGCCCTGTATGAACAAATTCTGTACTAGATAGATACAACTAAGATTTCTATGATGTACATATTTTGTAAAAACATTTTGAACCTCCAAATTGCCGCTGGCATCATTCATCAGATCATCAATAATCAGGAGGTTAATTTTGTCTGGAGGTAGGAGGGTGTCGTCCCCAGTGATTCAGGCAGACCATTGACAAAGTTTATATCTCTAATCTTTAGGAGTTGATTATACAGAGCCTGCCAGCATGAATATACATATACGATGTTATCAATTTTGTGCAAAATAAGCCACTGTGCATTTTCAATGATGTTTTTGACAAAAAAAGTTTTTCCGCTATTCGACGGCCCGCTCACAATCATGCTGAACGGGTGTAAAAGACGGCTGTCAAACTCTATTTCAGAAGCCATAAGGTAATGTGGTAAAATCAGACAAGACCCTACGCTTGTTGTACACGACCCGGACTTTCTTCGCAACAGTGTCATTCTTCAAATGAAACTTGGTTTTATTCCTTTGGATGGTGTCTGCTACAGCTGTGAGATGTATGTTTGTTTTCTGGTCAGCTACAAATACCTTGACAAGACCCACCAGTGACTCATGAGTCACAGCGGTCGCATTAGTAGAATTCAATGTGACTCCTTTACATTTTACCTGTCTCTTGCCTCTATGTGTGTGGTAAGCATAACACTTGGGACCCCGGATACAAAGTTTGTGATGAAATCATCCTCCTCACCGCCCAGCTCATCTGTTAAATCCCCTAGGTAAGGACCTAAGGGAGGCATCCACTCCCCGGGTCTAGACGTAAAGATTACAGAATCTGTGTCACAATACAAGACCCGCTGTTGCAGCTTATCCAGTAATTCGTACAACATAAGCCTTGCATGAGCCGTCGTCACTGCACCTATGAAAACATTCACATCAGCCGCCCTAGCGTCTCGGTCATCAGCATTTCTCCACTGTACCATAGCAATTTCATTAGAAATGAAGCAGAATTGTCTGACATCGATACAATCATTAAACATCAGCTCTGTGAACCTCTCAGGCTCTGTAATCAACTCACACGACCCCTGATTGGTTCTCATACTAAAACGCCCCCATAGGGAGTTTAAAAGTAACTTGTTACAGCTTCTGACTGCCTTGTTGACGGCTATCTTGTCAGGATCGAGTTTGATGTCTTCATGAACAAAACAGTCTTGTACATATTCCTGCTTTTCCTCCTCGGTTCTGACGTGCTTTGGATAGCCAGACGCTTCTTGCTTGCATTTTAGGAATGTCTTGACATAGGCTTTAAAGAGAGTGTTGCTCTTTTTTGGAAAATGCCAGACCTCATCAATGCAAAGAACCCGATAGCCCTTTTCAATAGCTTTTTCAAGCTCAAAAGACACCCAGGTACCAGACAACTGCCTCTCACCGTCGCTGTGCATACACTCGGCAACCTGATTCAGGGTCTCAGCACATGTTCGGCAGAGAGGAAACATTAGTTTGTGGTGGCATCTGTAGGGCAAAACAGGATGGAAGAGCCCTCTAGGCGGCAAGACAGTACATTTAACAAGACCAAAATAATTCTCAATACTGTCGAAATTACCCACAATCACCTCAGGGTGGCCTATTGGATAATCTTTCTTGGATTGAACAGTAGCATAAAGACTTGTGAAATCGTAGTAGTGGACTTTTTCCTCAGCTGCACAGTCTGTCACATGCAGGAGCTTCATAGCATTTGTCCTACCTCCAAAAAGGGCGTCCCTAGGATTCAGCCGTTCAGGTTTCTTGTAATTGGCTAGAAAGGCCTGAACAGCTGGATCTGATTGTATCAACTGCTTCCACTCACACTCCCACATCACAACCACACAGAGACCGTGCTGCTTCCTCAGAACATCCACCTTGTTGATAAACTGTGCATAAACACCAGTATTATCGGCAGAGGCCTGCGGATAGCACTTTATACATCTGTGATAGTAACACCCTGCAAATTCAAAACACGTGTTTGAAGCCTCATCAAACCCATCCACACAGTAACTTCCTACCTTATGCTCACCACCTCTGAGTGCGTGTCTAATGACTCACTTTTCAGAATAAGCCACAAATTCCAGCCACTGGATAGATACATCTGAAAATGCTTTATTGCACTCCAGATACATTCCATCGTACGTGAGAGCAAGAGTATTGTAAGGCAGGAACAGCGTCTTAAACACACCCATAAAGCTTGATGCCAGTGTAGTGAAAGCAAAAGGGTCTACCTGGGTACTCTGCATGAATGCATCGCGATAGATCACACAGGCCTTACGCAGCACATTAACGTCATTGCGACAATAACGAGCCATCTCAGCCTGCATGTCAAAGCGTGTGTCTTTAACAATATCGTACCAGCTCATGAATTTCACCTGTTCACTCTGGGACATTTGCTCATAACCATAGAATTTGGGCTCAGGGTAAGATCCTACATAAAACTCATTCTCAACAGTGTTGAATTTGTGTGGGAAATAGCCCTTCCCTATTTCATTCTCAAAACCAAGAGCTGCAGGTGTTTTAGACAGACTCATAGGCAGGAAGCTGAAGGAATCAATCCACCGTTGACTATAGTCATTGTCATACATCAGAATTACTCTGCTCCCTTTCATAATCACAAAAGGAGTTATGCGCTGCCGTACAAAATATTCAAGCACTAGATAGTTGTCAAAACCCAAGGCATTGTGTGCTATAAAAGTATGACCTCTATATCTTTTACGGCGATAATATCTGACAAACCCTGCCACACAATCAACACCTCTGAAACAAGACGGAAACGGATCCATCTCATCCATCACAGTGGCACATGCCATAACGGCTTCATGTTTACCATCCCTGTATCTAGTTTCAAAGTCGTACAGAATATATTTAGGATGGGATGTCTCATCTTCTTCTTTAGGCGGTGTAGGTTGTATGAAACACGTGTACCCCGTTTCCTATGAGGGCTCTACAGTGATCACATCGAGGCTTTATACATTTGTGCTTTTCGGCTTTTTGCCTGGAGCGTCTGTATATCATACCACACTCATCACAGTGACGCATAGTGTCACAAGGTATGATACCGTGGACTGGGTCTTGTAATTTGTGGTCCTGAAAACACTGCTGGGATTTACAGATTCGTTTACAGTCATCACATTTAACACTAGGGCCTGGATGCTGTATGCATAGTGTGAAGCAAACATTACACAGGTGTTTACAACGTTTTAGCGGGGTTTCATATATCTTATAACAATACTCACAAACATACGATGCCCCAAAAAAACCCCTAGGATTTGCTATCAAATGATAATTCTCATTATAAAGATACAGCCATATAGTCTCTGGATGAGGAGCCACGTGTGTCTGAAAACAGTCTGGTTGTTTTCTACCCCCGCTATGATGGAAAATTATAATTTTCACCCCTAATTCTCTCTCAAATTTAGCAACATGGCTAAACGATACCTGCTGTGTGTGGTGAAGCCCTACTGATTCGTGTAGTTCTTTAGCATTGTGTAAGATTTCAGCATCTACCATAGAGGGATTTTTTGAACGAATAACACACATGCTGAAACATAAATTATTGTCTGTGCCATCATTATTTGGTGTGTACAAATGACTACCCTTTCTTGCCAAAATTTCATCATAGGGAACGCTACCAAGCTTCAACCTAGTGCCGCCGCCGCTACGTTGCTGCGCCACACTCACAACAAACTCGAGACCATCATCAGTCAGCGATTCATTACTCTGTATCACCTGACATACCTCATCTGTAAAATGATCAATGTCATAACCATTTTCTGACCTCAAGATAACTTGCACATCGCTAACCAGTGATGGACCCCTCAATACAATGTTTACGACACTGCCCTCTCGCGATACATCAATAGCTCTATTTATCACTTCAACCAACCTCTCCCTGATTAATGCTGGCACACCCTGTGGATTGTTGTCTATGTCTATATCGCTGAAATTAATCGGCTGTCTTAGCTCCAAGGCATCATACATAGGAATGTTCCTAACACTGATGGATCCTGCTCCACACTGTGAACTATCGACTGCTGACCCAACACAACAACAACCACTAGATGAAGGGAGCTGTGAGTTTGCTGTACCGACCAAACCAACACCACCATCAGAGCTGCTGCTGCTCTGATCAAGCACATCCACACTCTGTTCACTAGCTAATGATGCTGAGACTAATGTTGTGGCATCCACAGGTGTAGCTGTGGAAGCTGATGTTGTGGCATCCACAGGTGGAGCTGTGGAAGCTGCTAAGACCCCCCGTTTAGCCAGAGAAGCCTGATGGTATTGTTTGATTTTTCTTTTGAGTTGCTCTGTTTTCATACGTGTATTTTCAGACCATTTGAGGAATTCAGATAGGGATAGTACAATATTACGATATTCAGAGTGTGGTGGTGATGGTGGGACGTTCAATAGTTGTCTGAAATAAGCACGAATCTCTCACGAATCTCTGCAGCCCTGTGTTGGAATCTAGCATGTAATATGGGCCAGTTAGGGTATTCACTATCTGCAGACATGTTCAAATTAGGGTGTTCACTATCTGCAAACATGGTGTTGTCGTTCTGATTGACGGCCCTGTCCATTTTAAGAAATTATTGTGTTTTGTCTAAAAAAGTAGTCATTACTTTATGTGTATTGATCATGTGTGATAGGCATAGTTCTGCACTGTTTACAAAATATAAGCCTAACTGTGCACACTCTGAGCGAGCCTGCACTATCTCTCTATGTATACAATCAAGCTTTTTACCATTCTCTCTGAGAGTATCCCTGATGTCTGACAGCAGGCTTATGCTGGGCTGTGATAGAAAGAAAGTGTGTTCACCGGCACTAGTCTGTGATGCTATGTCTGTGTAAACAACAGCAGTATTTGTCTCAGATGAAGAAGTGTGTTCACCGGCACTAGGCTGTGATGCTATGTCTGTGTAAACAACAGCAGTATTTGTCTCAGATGAAGAAGAAGAAGAAGAAGAAGATTCTGAGCTGGCAGCCCCACTGGTTGTAGCTGTATTTCGTAAGGAGGACAAATAATCATCTAGAATATCAAATAACTCTATACCAGCACCAAAACCACAACCACCACCATCGGCCGAGTCATGAGTGTCTGCTGCTGCTGTATGTACAAAGTTATGTCCTGACCCACAGTCACTGTATAACAGACTTGAAGATATCAAATCCACATCACCTTGAGATGCTCCTGATGATGATGAATAGATGTCCTGCAGTTTGTGAGCTTGTGCAGCGTTCAGATTCTCTAGGAGCTCTGTTGCTTGAAAGGTCTCAGAAGCAGGCTGTTTGTGCTCATCTGCGCCGGGTGTTGTAGAGTATCTCAGTCTTTTATAGCCCAGCAAATCTTCAAACACACACACACACACACACACACACATTTAAAAATACAGTATATAAATATATATACACATTGTATTTAGATAGCATTGAACATTATTTCATCCTACCTCCATCATCATTATGCTGCTCACTGATGAATATTGTACTATTCAATGGTACCTGTGGCTCCCTCTGCTGGACACCCCTGGATATAGCACTGTTCCTGGGTACCTGTGGCTCCCTCTGCTGGCCACCCCTGGATGTTGCACGGTTCCTGGGTACCTGCAGCTCCCTCTGCTGGCCACCCCTGGATATAGCACCGTTTCCTGGGTACCTGTGGCTCCCTCTGCTGGCCACCCCTGGATGTTGCACGGCTCCTGGGTACCTGCAGCTCCCTCTGCTGGACACCCCTGGATATAGCCCCGTTCCTGGGTACCTGCAGCTCCCTCTGCTGACCTGGCAGTGCAAGCGCTCCCTGTCGTGAGCTGACCGTTGCAGCTGAGGGTGCAACTCCACCCTCCTCTGTAGATTAACCCTCAAACGTTAAAAAACCATTTAAACATCAAATGTTCTATATTAGCATTTTACCTACCTGCTAGCAGCTCTCTGGGTCTTTTTTTTAGACTTTTCCTGGGCTGATGACTCGTCGGTACATTTTCTGTAAAAATAAACACAGATCATTAGGCGCCATTTTTAAAACGACGATCTTGTAATTTGGCCTAAATGCCTCGTATAACATCACATACAACGTCTATATTCACCTTAAAACCCGTTTTTACAACACTCTAGACTCACGACTACATAAAAGAAACATTTACAAAAATAATCTCTCACCTTTATTAACGTCATCAGCCCCATGCTCATTTACCAAACCCATCACTGCATTTTCATCACCTGGCGAAAACACGTATTTCGTTTTTTTCATTATCACTACATGTATTAATGTTAAGAACATTGCTAATGATTGAAAAGTAAAGAAAACTACATACCAGGTTTAGACAATGACTTGCTCTCGCGCAGGCTGCTTGGATCGTCACCTGTCAGATGTTACGCTTTTTTTCCAATTATGCCAACATTAATTTTCGTTCAATACAAAAGATACCACTCTCTCTATAATGCTAAAATGGTATATAGACAAGACTTACCTCTGTGAAAGATGAACATGATTCTCCGCTGTTTTACGCGATTCAGTGTAGCACAAACGGTGTGAACGACGCTGCGGTCTGAATGCTAATGCATTGCTAACGCTAGCCAGACACACTCATACCTACTGACGTCACTATGACGTGTCACTAAAATGGCGTCTACGAGATTTTAAAAAAGGAGTAGCAGAAATTACTTTAATGGTTTATGTTTTTTTTAATGTAAATTAGTAGGAGAAAATATTTAATGGTCTATAATTCCAACGGCGAGGTCACACCCCTTTCGCCCTATACGTTACACCCACTCACAGCAAAACGAACTTTTACTTATCTTTAAAAAACACTCATATTACTGATGCGTTATAGGAAACACCCTTCAGCCCTCCCTAATATTTTTTATTTTAAAATAAAAACTACACCCATTATTAATATGGGAGGCAACTTTTATTTATTAAGGGAGCCATCATTTATTAGGGTAACACCCTTTATTAGGCGGAGGCTATATTTAATAGGGTATTAAATATACTCATTTTAAACTACACCCATTATTAATATGGGAGGCAACTTTTTTTTTAATTTATTAAGGGAACCATCATTTATTAGGCGGACCTTTTTGACACTTATATAATTTATAATATTAATTAATATATGAATTACTATTAAATTTATTAATTATAAATTTTATTTATTAAGGGAGCCATCATTTATTAGGGTAACACCCTTTATTGGGCGTAGGCTATATTTAATAGGGGGAAACACCCTTTATTATGGGAGGGGCCCTTAATTATTAACTTCATATCAAATTATAGATCTTATCAGCAAAACGAACCACCTTATTACTACTATCAATTTCTTTGGTTCATCATTTTTCTCCTTCTTTTTTTCTGAATTAACCCTTTGCCGGGCCTCTGACAGCTGTATTTTTAAAAGCTGAGTTTGGAGGCCCTGATTCTGCTCGTCTTCCTTTTGTAATTGTTGCTGAACCCGAGTCAGATGGTGCACTAGATGTCTCTCCCACAGAGTCGGCCCCCTGTAAATCAGGATTGTCACATATAGCAGTTTTTACCTTCTCCGGTACTCCCTCCAACACCGCCTGTCTATACCACTCCCTCTGGGGCCCTGGTTTGCCAGGATGACACCCAGTATGACGCACCCACAGTTCCTTAGTCTGATCTAAGAAGGTCCTTGGATTTTCTTTCGAGTTCCATGCCAGTTTGGGCACGGCGGATGAAATGGGTAATGGATATTTTTCTCTAATCACCCTGCTCAGGTCACCAGCCCATTGCGCAAACGGCTCCTCATCCTTCCGGCGCAAAGTCCCTGCTGCCCTCTCAAGGTCTCGTGAATCTATACTGGTCAGGCACCTCTGAATAACCGCCCTAAAGTTTCCCAATGCCAATCTCTGCCCTGCAGTCAGCTTGTCCAATTTGCCACAAACCTCCTCCCTCTGCCACTGAGGGAAGTTGATCCACCAACGCCTGCACATCCCCGATACTTTACTCTTCCTCCCGAAGCCAACAAGGGTGCTTGAAAAGAATGATGCTGGTTTACCTCCCCGTCCTCCAGTCGGTCCTTTTCGTCCTCGCTACTCTCAATGGATTGGGTGGACTGATTGGGGGGAGGTGGGGGACCCTTGGGGGGTCCCCATGATCTGAGCTTTTGGCAGTAGTTCTCACTAGGACCTGGATCCTCTAGTTTACCAGTCACCTTTCCAGCTGAGCCGTTCATTTCTTCTTCATCAGCCTCCTTTATCTCTGGATGCCATGTTCCTTCCACCCAGAGGACTGTCCAGTCTTTGGTTCTTTGTGGGGTGAACTTCAGCAACACTTCCCGGTCTAATGTCTGTGGGTCCGTCCACCTATCAGTACTTACCTTTGTCTCAGGAGGTGTTTGATTATGAACATTCCTGGGGCCTTCCTCTCTATGTGCTCTGTCTGCAAAAGGAACAGGTTCTACCGCGTGATCCGGGGAACTTCGTCCACTTCCAGAGGGAGTTAACTTCAAAGTTTCCCAATCGATATACTCTTTATAGCCTGATTTCTGTGGGTGGGCCTGTGGACTAGGCTGAGGCAGATCAGGCACTTGCAGTTGTCCTTTTTTGATCTCTATTACTGGATATAGAGTAGGAACCGAGGGTGCCGATGGACTACTTACGAAATAAAGTGGCGGCAATTTCTCGTCAGTTCCCTCTTTGGCCTTCTATGTCTTATCCTTGTGTAGATGCTGGGTACTCTGCCACAGCAGGGCTATATTAATCCAGGCACTGGCCTCTGCCTCCTCTTCCTGTTTTTTCTGTCTGAACTTACCTTTACGAAACATGGAAGCTTTTTCTCCTTCCATTCCTGCTTCCTTGGCCCACTTTTCGTGTCCATGTGCCTTCTCCCATATCCATGGGATCAGGGCAGCTCGATACTGTGAGTTTCTTCCTTTTTCCTTAATCACATCCATTAACTTCTTCCTATATTGTTCTTCCATTTCTTCTTTTGTATTCTTCTGCCCCTGCTTCAGCTGACCTGCCGCCAGGGTTGATGCCACCTGAATTTCCAGTTTCACCCATTTTTCAGGTGGGCCCCATTCCTCATCACTTACCTGTTGGTCAAGGAGTCTTTCCATTGTTGTATTCGAGTCTGCCTTCGAAATTAATGCGTGGTCTATCTTTATTTTGTATATTTTCCCTATTATTATTATTTATTATTCTTCTTATATTTATTTATTATCATTTATTCTTGTATTATATATTTCTTTTATTTTTATTTATTTATTGTTTATTATTATTGTTGTTATTATTATTTATTTTATTTTATATATCTGTAGTTATCCCCTCCTCACCAGAGGGAGCTCTATCTATAGTTGTTATTGCAATTCCTAGTTGTTTCAGCAGAGGGAGCTAAATAAATTGTAATACAATTCCCTCTTTCTCCAGTAGAGGGTACCAAATACTAGGCGGAGCCTTACTTACCTTACCTTCTCTCACTTCCGCCTTTCTCTCTCAGTCTTCACAAACCCCGCGCCCCTACACTTCCTGTCTCTCTCTATCTCTGGCGCTTTCCACACACACACACACTTACTGTCCTCACCCCCCACACTTTGATTCACACTGACATAGATTCACTCAAACTTCCTCGACATCCACACAAATGCACAATATTTAAAACCTAAAATTCTACACAACCTATCTAAAACGGCGTCCTTTGTTTATCCGTCAATCCAACATGACGTATTATTTCGGGGTTTCCCAGTTCCCCGGGTCTTGCAACCCAGTTCTACCAATTCCCCGTTAGAAATTGTTGGGTCCACCACGACCAGGAAATAAAAACTTAAAGTCCACCGATCCTACACGATTTTATTTTATTTTTTCGTCAAACGATCCAACACGACATGACGACCTACCACCCCAAACCGTCCAAATTTATAACTATCCCGATTCACACATTGACATTTGTAATTTTAGAATATGCCAATTATGCAGAATTCATGAAAAGGTTCCTGCTCACCTTTCTGTGGCGCCAAGTATATTGTCAATGCGTTCTTCAGGCAATCAATCCAATTTTCCTCATCCCCGTACGGGCCACAAATTGTTGAATACTCATGTTTTACACAGGTCCGTTGATGAGGAAGTACACAGAGGCGGCTGGGGTGGTTCAGCTGATTATAGGTTTTATTAAAACTATACAGAGCGCTCTGGAGATCAACCCTCATGTAGCACATGGAGAGATCTGAGCTCTAGGCGAAATCTATAGAATGTATATACCTTGTAACTTGGCCACTGCCCTACATGCCAGTACTTTTCCAGAAAAGGAATTCGGAACATTACCATATATGGAGTTGTTATTCCCTTTTACCTTCCCTCATAGTAAAGACATAGTGAAGAGCGGTGACCCTGTCACGTGTCTAAACATATAGGATTACACTATACTGCAATACTAGTCACAGAGTGTGTCTGTATTCCCACACAGTTATTGGCTTCAAAAAATGCACTCAAGCTGTTAATATATGCACATAACAAAAAAAGTATCATGCAACAAACATATGTGGACTTCGTCCTGAGCACAGTTTAAAACAATAAAACAGTCACAAAAGAGATATAAACATATTTTTCAGTTGTTTAAAGTCATTGTTTCTGTGACTGCCTTTTTGCAGCCACTCCTCTGTTTCTAACAAAATCCCTTATATTTTGCACTGTTCTTTGTGCTAACACAGTTCCTTCTACCAGCTTGCAATGACTACATTCATTTTTGGTTACCAGTTTTCCTTTATATATGTGGTCTCTGAAATGTTGCATTACTGCAGACACCTCAGCATTACACCACAATTTCTTTGTCACTCTTCTTGACTTCCATTCTTGACCAACATCTGTCAGACATGTAACACAGAAACAGAACACAAATTATTTTGGTGAGTTGGCGGCATCAAAACTTTAATTGAACAAATGCCACAGATTCCTGTGTACTGTGATGAAAATTCTTGAATACTCCCGTTTTTCAGATTTCAGTTGAATACGTACGTATTTGCTGTGATTTCTACAGCTGTTTCTCTAAACCATATTGATAAAGCCTCACATTCCCTCAAACTAACATTTAGTAATGTATCTACTGTGTATAAAGCACTAGTTTCATACAGGGGTGCCCAGCAGAGGCGTCAATGTTGCCTCAAGATATATAACTGTTCATCTGCTGTACAAACACACTGTTGTCACTGTAACAAAACATGGTTTCCACCACCTGTACTTTCTTCAGGAGCTTAATAGTTTTAAAACAGTGAGCATTAGAGCAGGTAGTAGAAAATAGTAAACAGAGCTGATAGATGTCAGATTCCAACAGAGGCTGAGACTGAGTCTGAGCCAACCAGACTGAACACTACCTGGCTAACAACTTAAGTCAGGTTGACTGTATGATATCTATCAATGTCGTAATTTTCTTTGGGAGTACAACTGTCAAAGTGCACAATAAAGAGGTGCTTTGAATGTATGTAAATTAATGTAAATACAGGGTTGAGGGGTTAGCTCAAAGTGCAAACCACTGCAACATGCAAGAACAGAGCTAGAACAGGTAAGAACAGGTTATGCTTGACCAGAAAACGTGCTCACTATCAAAAGCACACATCATCTGTCAAACATGGTAGAGGCAGTGTAATTGCATGGGCATGTATGGCTGCCAATGGAGCTGGATCACTGGTGTTCACTGATGACCTGATTGCTGACAGAAGTAGCAGAATAAACTCTGATGTATATAGAGCTACTCTACTCAGATTCAGCCAATAGCAATATTGATAGCATGGCGCTTCACAGAACAGATGAATAATAACACAAAACAAATAGCTAAAGGGAACTAAGAGCATCTTCAGGCAAAGACATGGAACATAATGTAACCAAACCGATCAGCTTTTCACTCACCATTTGGAGATGTCCATGTTCATGGTCTTGTTGCTGGGATAACGTTGTCACTGTTTCAAAGTTAAAAAAATTGTCTCTGTTCGAATACTCACAACCCTTACTGTTAATTCTAACAATTTGATGTCATTATTAGACCACTCTGTAAAGATGATCACTGGTTTACTCAAAATATGACAAACAAAATATGATATATTATTATTCAATCATTTGGTTATTTGGCTGATTTTGTGAACAAATATGTCTACAAAACATTTTTGACCCTCTGGGGTCGACGCACGCACCGGCGCGTTTTGACGCAGCTTTTTCTGATAAGGCCGAAACAAACTTAAATTACTCCGTCAATTCTGATCGTACAGATAAAAGAAGTGTATCATTCAAATCTGTAAAGGGTCTAGTTTTAGTGGTATACCATCATAATAACAACAAAACGTTGTGCTTTTTTTAAATAAAGAAAGCCGACAGGGTGCGCTCTCGGACTTTTCTGTCTCTGCCATTTCTCTTCACAGACGCGTAAATAAAACAACCAGAATCTCAGCGAATACTTGGCTCATAAAAATAAGAATTATATGGCTAGAAAGCTTGAAATGTTTTCTTTTGAGTGAAACAATTCACGTCGAAAACAAATCATCACTTTTTATTTCATCCGTATGAACGTAAGGAGAAGTCCGTTTTTTCCTGTCTCACCTCATTACAGGTAATGCGGTCCCGCCTTGTACACTGTCCACTGTTCACATGTAAATAATCTCAGGTGAACCAGGTAAATATGTGCACACCCCCGAGAAATGACACAAAATATCAAACTTCATCATAGAATTTACTCACTTTTTCTGCGCGTTTGGATGATGGCGCGTTACGCACGTGAAGCAGCGCTCCTTACATTCCACACAGAGACAAATAGTTTAGCTTGTCCTCAGAGTAAAAACACTGATTTTTAACTCAAATGAGGATCGTTTGGCTCCTCATTGTTGTATTGTGCTGCACTAATCCGTCCCATCTACATTGACTGAAAGGCTCATTATGCGCGTCTTTGTCTGGTCGTTCAGTGCGTCTTTGGTGTTGTCAGGTAAATCAGAAAAAATTTAAATCAGTGTATTGTTTACTGTGAATGTGTGAAAAAGATGACATTCACAGCACTCTGAAATATGTTTAAAAGACACTGAAAAAAGCACAAATGTCAGGACATGTCAAAATTTGTCCAAGCCCCAAAAACCCCCTCAGACCCCAGAGGGTTAACACTATTTAACAAATTATTGCCTTATCAATAGCAGTTAATGATTTTCACATGCAAAGAGAGCTACGGTGTCTTTCCATGCATCCAAATAAACTTTTGCCAATTAGCAGGCAAACACCTTTACATTTAGTGAGCAAATTGAAGATTCTTGCACACATCACACAAAGTGTGTCATTAACTTTCTAACAGAGAAACAGCTAGTGGGAGTCAGCATATGAATTACTTAATAACAGGAGGCATAAGACATTTGCAGTAAGGTCTAGCTGTATAAGATTACATTCAGAATAAACTTCATCTTGTAAGACACTGCTTCAACAACTTTATTTTACAGTAATGAGCATAACTTCATTATCTATTGCTTGATGTGAGAGCAAAGCAGGCTTCAGTCATATGAATTTTCTGTACACTAGCAGGCTAATATTCAAAAAACATTTTTAAAAAACGTATGGACTGCGATTAGAAAATTACATGAATGCCCCATGATACTCACTTATATCGATTTTGATCTCCTCCAAACATTTTGTGTCACTGATATTATCAGATTATCAATTTGCCCATTTTCACGTGTTCCAGTAATAGTATACACAGGTCACTTAAGTTATATCTCTTACGTTGCAAAATTAATTTCCATCCATAAATACAACCAGAAAACAGGGCAGTCCATGTCAACACCTCCCTATGTTACGGATAACGTTAGCTGGCTAGCGCTAACGAGCTAACGATTAACGTTAACCTAGCTAACGAGCTAACGTTAGCGTTAGCTAACGTTAGCGTAAAGTCACCACAGTCCAAGAGACAACTGTGCTTCATCATACATTTCCCGTGCTTATCCACCTCTGTCCTTTCTGATCTGCCTCTCTTATTGCTGCCATATGAAACAATGAACCAGAAGCAATATAATCTAAAAAGAGTTCAACACAGGCCAAATAAAACAATTCAATTCAATTTTATTTGTATAGCGCCAAATCACAATACAAATCATCTCAAGGCACTTTACAAAAACTAAAACTAAAAACCCAACAATTCCCTTATGAGCAAGCACTTGGCGACAGTGGAGAGGAAAAACTCCCTTTAACGGAAGAAAAAACCTCCAGCAGAACCGGGCTCAATTTGGGCGGCCATCTGCCTCGACCGGTTGGGGTGAGTGGATAGAGCAGAGAGAAAAGTACAGCAACAATAAACAATGAATAGACACTGCAGGTTGGTGGGACCAGTAACTGCACATCAGCGATATACAGCTCCAGGACCAGGGACACCTGCAGAAGGTACAGAGAGAACAGAGAGAGAGGGAGAGAGCACAAACTAGGGGAGAGAGAGAGCACAAGGTTAGTAACATTCAATGGTGGAATATACATGAGGTGGGAGGAGAGAAGAGAGGGGAGGGGAAGGGAAAGGGGGGGGTTAGGGGAGCTCAGTGCACCAATGGTCCTCGGGCAGTCTAGGCCTATAGCAGCATAACTAAGGGATGGTTCAGGGTTGCCTGAAGCCAGCCCTAACTATATGCTTTGTCAAAGAGGAAGGTTTTAAGTCTAGCCTTAAAAGTATAGAGAGTGTCTGCCTCCTGAACCCAGGATGGGAGCTGGTTCCATCGGAGAGGAGCTTGATAACTAAAGGCTCTGCCTCCCATTCTCCTTTTGGAAACTCTGGGAACCACAAGTAGACCTGCACTCTGAGAGCGAAGTGGTCTATTTGGATAATATGGTACTATGAGGTCTTTGAGGTATGAAGGAGCTTGATTATGAAGGGATTTGTATGTGAGAAGAAGGATTTTAAATTCTATTCTATATTTTACAGGGAGCCAATGAAGAGAAGCCAATATAGGAGAAATATGATCTCTCTTGCTAGTTCCTGTCAGGACTCTGGCTGCGGCATTCTGGATTAATTGAAGGCTTTTTATGGAGATATTGGGACATCCAGATAGTAATGAGTTACAGTAATCTAGCCTTGAGGTAACAAATGCATGGACTAGTTTTTCTGCATCATTTTGAGACAGGATGTTCCTAATTTTGGAAATGTTGCGCAGGTGAAAGAATGCAGTTCTAGAGATTTGTTGTATGTGTGAGTTAAAGGACATGTCCTGGTCAAAAATAACTCCAAGGTTTTTTACAGTAGTGCTAGAGGCCAGGGTTATGCCATCTAGAGTAGCTATAATTTGAGAAAAGCTATTTCTGAGATTTTTTGGCCCAAATATAACACAGCAGTGGTAATGAATAGAGTGCTTCCTAATGACATATCCTAAAGGAAGCATGTACAGGGTGAACAGAATCGGTCCTAGCAAGGAGCCTTGTGGAACTCCATAACTAACTTTTGTTCGTGTGGAAGGTTCATCATGGACATGAACAAACTGGAATCTGTCCGATAAATAGGATTGGAACCACTTTAACGCTGTTCCTCTGATACCAATCACATGCTCCAGTCTCTGTAATAAGATGTTGTGGGCAATGGTGTCGAATGCTGCACTAAGGTCTAGGAGGACAAGTATCGAAACAAGTCCATTATCTGAGGCTAAGAGAAGATCGTTGGTAACTTTCAACAGTGCTGTTTCTGTACTATGATGTGCTCTAAATCCTGATTGAAAATCTTCAAATAGTTCATTCCTGTGTAAGTGGTCTGATAGCTGCTTAGCAACAGCTTTTTCTAGGATTTTAGAAATAGGCAGGTTGGATATTGGTCTATAATTAGCCAAGACTCCTGGATCAAGACTAGGATTTTTGAGTAAAGGTTTGATTACTGCAGTCTTAAAGGCCTGTGGTACATAGCCTGATACTAGAGATAAATTTACCAAGTCCAATAAAGATGAGTTGATTAATGGCAGGGTGCCTTTAAGCAGTCTAGTCGGGATGGGGTCTAAGAGACACGTTGATGATTTCGATGAAGCAACTACTGATGTAAATTCAGAGAGATCTATGGGAGAGAAGCAGTCTAAACATAACTGAGGTCCTACAGGTGATTCAAGAGCTACTGTAATAGAAGATTCATTTATTGCAGGTATAGGAAGCATCTGCTGAATTTTATCTCTAATAGTTGTGATTTTATTTGTAAAGAAACTCATAAATTCATCACTGCTGAGAGCTAAGGGAACACTGGGCTCAACAGAGCTGTGACTTTTTGTCAGCCTGGCTACAGTGCTGAAAAGAAACCTGGGATTGTTCTTATTTTCCTCTATTAGTGATGAATAGTATGCAGTTCTGGCTTTACGGAGAGCTTTTTTATATGTTAGTAGACTGTTTTTCCAGGCTAGAAAAATTTCCTCCAAGTTTGTGGAACGCCACTTCCTTTCCAGCCTTCGTGATGCCTGCTTTAAGGTATGAATATGTAAATTATACCATGGGGCTAGTCTTCTCTGATTCACTAACTTCTTTTTCAGAGGGGCTACTGAATCAAGCGTTTCACGCAGTGAGGTTACAGCGCTGTCAACAACATGATCAATTTGGTAGGGAGTGGGATTGAAGCAGCTGCCCTCCACTATGTTTATACTTGGCATAGATGTAAATAAAGATGGAATAATTTTCTTAAATTTATTAACAGCGTTGTCAGATAAACATCTGCTGTAGTGGAATTTTCTTCCAAACGCTGCATGATCCATGATTTTATATTCAAAAGTTATTAAAGAATGATCTGACAAAACAGGATTTGGGGGAAAAACTTGTTAAATGTTCAATTTCGATGCCATAGGTCAGAACAAGATCAAGGGTGTGATTGAAACAGTGGGTGGGTTTATTAACATTTTGAATGAAACCAATTGAATCTAATATAGAATTAAATGCAATGCTGAGGCCGTTATTTTCAACATCTACATGAATGTTAAAATCTCCCACTATAATAACTTTATCTGATCTAAGCACTAAATCAGACAGGAAGTAAGGGAATTCAGTTTAAAACTCTGAGTAAGGAACAGGTGGACGGTACACAGTGACAAGTAGAACTGGTTTTTGTGTTTTCCAGTTTGGATGCGAGAGACTAAGAGTGAGGCTCTCAAATGAGTTAAAATTGTTCTGAGGATGAAAGTTTAATAATAAGTTTGAGTGGAAGATTGTAGCTACTCCTCCACCTCGACCTGTGCTTCGAGGAACATGATAATTTTTATGACTGAGGGGGGTTGATTCATTCAGACTGACATATTCATCCTGCTGTAACCAGGTTTCAGTAAGATAAAGTAGGTCAATTTGGTGATCAGTTATCAAATCATTTACTAACAAAGATTTAGATGAAAGGGACCTAATATTTAATAGTCCACATTTAATAGTCTGTTTTTCTGTTCAATAAGAGGAGTGGTCTTAATTTTATTAGGTTTTTATGAATAACTCCTCTTCTGTTAACTTCTGATTTATCTGATTTATATGTTCGAGGGGCAGACACAGTCTCTATGTGGTTTTCTATGTGGTTTGAGGGGGGCGGCGGCTCTAAGGAAACTGCAGAGAGGCGTTTTAGACTGAGTCTCTGCATCCCGGTCCCCACCCTGGATTGTCAGGCTTTAGGTCTGACAAATTTCTAGAGATGAGAGCTGCACCATTCAAAGTGGGATGGATGCCGTCTCTCGCTACCAGACCGGGTTTTCCCCAGAAAGTGGCCCAATTGTCTATGAAGCCCACATCGTTTGCTGGACACCACCTAGACAGCCAACGACGGAATGACGACATGCGGCTAAACATGTCATCGCTGGTCAGATTGGGGAGGGGTCCAGAGAAAACTACGGAGTCCGACATTAATTTAGCAAAGTTACACACCGACTCAACATTAATTTTAGTGACCTTCGATTGGCGTAATCGGGTGTCATTGCTGCCGACGTGAATAATAATTTTCCCATATTTACGATTAGCCTTAGCCAGCAGCTTCAGATTTGACTCGATGTCGCCCGCTCTGGCCCCAGGAATACATTTTACTATGTCTCTATTTTCATGTTCCTGACTATGGAATCGCCAATTATCAGTCGGTTTCTCAGCGGGTGTGTCGCTGAGCGGGGAAAATCTATTAGAAACGTGAACAGGCAGGTGATGAGCCGTGGGCTTCTGCTTAGGAGTACGTTTCCGTCGGACGAGGCTAATTCTCCCGGCTGCTCCGGAGCTGCCCTTGGACCGCTAACAGACCCTGAGCTCGGTGGCTCCACACCAGCTAACGGGGCTAGGCTAGCTGGCTTTTGTTCGAAGGTGCGGAGCCGCGCTTCCAAATCAGTGATCCTCACCTCCAAGGCTAACAGAACCTTACACTTATTACAGGTATAATTATCGCTAAAGGAGGCAACTAAACATGTGGCACACCGAGCAAGAAAGAGAGAGAGAGGGAGAGGCCATGTTAGCTAAGCTAACTAGCTAGCTAAGCTAACCGGTAGGCTAACGAGCACTAAGTCCGGAAATAGCAATAAATACCGGTCAAAATAGAAAGGTACTTGACTAGTACCGGAATGGAGCAGTTAATGAATTGTTTAGAGTTTAGTTAGTTTTTAGGTGTGTTAAACTATAGCTAGTCTGTTGCTAGTCTGTAGACGAACTATACAACACACACAACACGATACGCTTGCAAGACAAAAGTGATTTGCTTACCCGGAGAGCAACACCAACAGGGGGCGAAAATCCAATGAACTTGAAAATCTTCACTTCAGCTCCCACTTCTCCATGTTCACTAAACATGCTCCAGAATACCTGAATACAGAAAACAGAAATACCTGACTTTATTTTCATCAAAACAGCACTGTATATTACAGCATACGCATTAGTTATAATGTTACATTACTATTACTAGTAAAAACACTTGCTCAAGCCAAAAGATACTGTATTTGAAAAACATATATGCTTACCTGTATCTTTTACTCTTCAAATATGTTGTTTGTAGCTCTGATATCCATCATATTAAATGTCTGGTAAAATGCTTCCTGGGCAGATGATGGTATTTCCCACTTGTTGGTACAGTCTCATAAACTTGTGGAATCCAGCCAATCACAAAGTCTGGCGGGTTTTTTTTATGTGGGTACCACCCATATAAAAACCAGCCAATCACAGCGAAGCCCGCCGAATTTGACCGTGTGTATCAAAAATGTGTATCAAAGTGCAATGCAGCCACCTCCAGTAGGATGCGCTGTTCTATACACTGGGATACACTCAAAATCAGGTAAAGAGAAAATATGTTATTTAGACCCTCAGGAACAAGGATACAGTCTCCAAATTACGAGGACATTGGCTTGGTCCTTGTATTACCCTGAGGTCCATGTAATGCTGGTATGTAGTCAGGTGCATTGTCCTTATAAACCATATAGACCAACACACACACACACACACACTTGTTTTTCCTCCATCATGAGGACCCCTGTCTAGAAGGTGACAGGTGGGGACAGCACTATCTAAATGAAATAGAGGCATGGCTTTCACTCATGAATTTTTGGTTGCTCCCAAAAATCAACTTCAACATTAAATACATTTATATACTAGCTAATAATCAGAATTTATTGGTCTCAACTCATACTATAATTATTTCAACTAAAGACCCTTATTTCACAGCATCATTCCCATAGGAGATTGAATACAGGGGGGGGAAAAACTGTACTTAAATATTATAGTGTCAATCTGTGCAAAGGTCAGCCTTAACATAAATACAGTATTAATTTCTACTCTAAACAATGCTTTTGATAAACATACTTAATTCAGCCTCCAATATACTAAAATGCTGTGTAAAAGTAACAAATACAAAAAAACACAAAAGTATGCATTGCAGTGCAGCTCAAGGAAAAGAATTTTTAGCAGAGAACAGACAAAACCCCATCAATTGTTGAATCTTCCATCCTTGATGGCAAATGAAAAAATTGCAAAGCCTACCTTCTTTTGATAGACTCTCTTCAAAGTATCAATGCGATTTTTCACATAAAATTTCACTGCCTCCCAACTCCTTAGTTAGTCTCAATACACTTAAGATACTGGGCTTTTTCCAGAACTTTCCCAGAGCTGATGTTGTCCATGTTTCTTCTTTTTTAGTCCATTTCCTTCTTATGGTTTGTGATGACTCTAAATAAAATGAGACAGCAACAGAATGTGCTTCAACATAATGTTTGCATGCAGAGTGACATGGCCCGCAACAAAGTTACAAAAACAACCACTTCTGACTGTAGCAGGAGTACACACAATACTAAAAGTAATAATAGAACAACCTATGCTACTGCAAATACTAGCAGCAGTATTTGAAGCAACAGTGTCATTAAACAGAAACAACGGTAGAAATATGGGTGGCAGCTGCAGGAATTTGAATGAAGATGAGGGTGTACCAACACTTAAACGATCAGTATTAAAATTAAAAGCGGCCGTGCAGGAGCTGCATTACTACAAAGTAACTAGTCAATCTGATGGCTTGGCTGTAAGAAGTAGCTGCATGGAGGTTTTAGTGTTTTTGCCATAATGTACTAGGTGATTGCAGATGGGAGGCTGATGCATTCACAAGCTACTAAAGACAACTTTGAACAGCTTACCTTTTGTTTTATGTGACTTGCCAGAGACTTCTCCAATCACTGGGCATTTTTCATCCAATCTGCCAATTAAAACACATTACCGAAAGTGATAAAAAATTACTTTTAACATATTCAACCAAATAAACTTTCTGCTGGTGCATTCATCATATATATTCCCATGGGAAACTGTAGCAAGGATGGGTGTAAATAAAAATGACAGAAGCTAAGTGAAATGCATGCACATAAAACTGGAAATGGCACTGGACAGTGTGCGCACTAGAGCATATTTTTTAGACAATTCCATAATCGTCACATTACCTCCTCACATCCAAACCTCTAATTAGCCATTGGTAGGCAAATTATTACCTTTGGCTTGGTCTGGAGGTTTGTTTTCTCGGTCAGTGACAGATTTCCTTTGTACCACTGATTTGCCTGTAAACACAGTTATAATCAGAATTTAACAGAAGGAAAGCAGTCCCACTGCTGATTACCTGGATCAGGTGTGTTCATTCAATCAGAAGCTGGAGGTAACCAGTTAACTTTGTCTTCCCTCACTCCACCATCATCTGAGGTGGCACCTTCCAGCTTCTGATGACTGAACAGACCTGATCCAGATAATCAGCAGTGGTTAGGCAAGGATAGCTGGAAAGATAGTGGCCCTTGACAAACATGTTGTCCACCCCTGAGGCAGAGCTAGAATGATGAAGATGAAGATAGAGGGGAAGAAGAAAGCACAGTATTCATTTCATTCTCATCTTCAGTGTCTGATCCATCACTATCCACAGCTACATTCTCTGGGAGATGTAAACTTATATTATTAGACAGCACATATATCAATTCAACAACACTAAGTGGGGCAGGGGTTGGGTAGCCAAATAAATGTTCCTATACACATTACTGGTCACATGTTTATCTTATCTCCTTTTTTTCCAGTTCATTTAAAGTTAGTCGTATTAATGGCCTAAAATGGAATCAAGATTTAAAAACTTGAGAAACACTGAAAAATAATGTAAATAGCACCTTAGCAGGTTAACTATTTTATGCAACATTGGAAGCAAATTAAACCTTGGAAGTTGATAAAATGGTTCTTACAGATTTTCCAATTTTTGTCTGTATAAAAGCAGTGTTAGAATGATGTTACTGTATTATCACAGCATTATTTAGACAATACTACCTTGTTGAAAGTAGTTATGGGGACAAAAATATAGGGAAGACAGACATGCCATTTTAACTCTTAAAACTGTAGGTGTAAAATTGTTAAATGTGAGGTCTTCGAAACCTTTTCACTGTTACTGTATAATGTTACTGTCTTGATCTTCACCAATGGGACCACCTGCCCTTCATGTGACATTCACTGCTGTTAATATTACATTGAAGATGAATCCACTGCTGTTTCTTAGCTTCGCCAGCTGCAATGTGCCTTCAGGGAGCCTGTAATATTGACGATGCACTCTGATGTCATGACTGAGGAAGTCAGCAAGGTCATCCATTTCATTGCCCTTTGAGCTTAGAACTTTGGACATGATGGCCATGTGCTTTCTTAACTGATACAACTTCCTTGAGTTGACACAGATGTAATGCATGTCCCAACATAACTTAGTGGAGGACAATATTTCTGGGTGTTTTGCTCCACACATTTGAGCAATCTGACGGATAGCATCTTGTTATCCGTCAGATAACAGATTATCAGACTTGTGGTCTGCCAAACACGAACGGATTCTCCTCGAAACCTCACACTTAAGGCGAGTTTTCACAAGCAACTCCATTGATGCCAGCATATCAGGTGTGAGGAGAATGCAAAACTTCACGTCCACATTTTCCTTTTATCTCTATTCGTTGGAAGTGCTTACAAAGCTTCCTTTCAAGGTCAGACAAAGCAAATTGTACATCTGGATGAGTTGATGAGGTATCTCTCAATATAAAAGAGTTAAGGGACATCTTGGACACTTCTCCTTCTCTTCTACGATTAAAAATTATTACATCACAAAGTGTGATTTTGGCATGGTCAGCCCAGTGCTTCTTACTTGGTTCTTCTTCAAGTTTTCTTTGACATTCCATCCTTTGCATGCTGAGATACTGGTGCATTTTTCTTACATCTTCAGCAAACGGAATAAGTTGTGGAATGTTCTATTTAGCCTCACTCAAATTCCTGAGGCCCTTGGATGACACACATTCATTTCATTTAGTGTCAGATTTGTTTAAAGACTCTCACATTGTGTACAACATTTTCGTCACCTGAGAGCATAGCTTCACATTCAAGAACATTTGCTATTTTCTTGTGGTTGTGACCTAACTTAAATGCCAGAGACGGTGTTTTGTACGTATTTGTTTCCACATTCAAGCCTGCCACATTGTTAACTGCATTGATCACGTGCGGAAAATTAGATGGAAGAAAAAAATCTGAAATCATCTTCAAAGTGCCATTTTTCTGTCCTTGGAGAACCAGTTGCCCTGTCTCACGCATCTTTTGTCTGACATATTCATGTTTTGTTATATCATGTCCATGCTTACTGAACAGATGCTCCCCACACTTTAGTATGGATGTCTCTTTGCGGACAATGTTGGTTACATTATCATGCATATTTTGCACCAGTTACCAAAATTGTGCATTTACATTGACTGGAATGGGCTCAGCATATTTACAAAGGACCTGAACTCTAGAAGTTCCTGGCGTCAAGCCTTTGACTTTCCTGCTCAGGTGACATCTCTGCATGTGCCTCCACAGAGATCTCCTCTTAAGATACGCTTCACAATTTACAAAATGCAAGTAATCACTCAGTTTTACAGGTCCACTTGATTGCTGGCGAGTTATCAGCATTCCACTTCCTTCTTTAATAACCTGATTATTGTGTGCATGGTTCCCTATGTTTCTCAATAGACTCAACTGTTTTCTTCGCTCTTTAGAGCCCTTTGGACATGAAATTGCTCTTTCCACTTCTGGTTCAACTCTGTGTTTGGACTTCAAATGACGTGCCATTTTGTAGAATGGCTTAGAGCAAAACACACAGTAGAACTTTTTGTTGTAAATCCGGCCACAAATTTTTTTTCTTCATTAGTGTCGTGACATCATTACAGTCAGGCGCAGCAGAGTCTCTGGTGTCAGTTGCATTAGATGAAGAGGATGCATTGGAGTCACTTAAATCATGTACAGATGATTCTGCGGTGTCATTTGCAGTCAGGGAGCTTGATTTTGTCTTAGGCCTTCTTTTACATACCCGGACATCTTTCTGAGAGTTGGCTAAAGTTGTCTTCCGTACCTTTCTCTTATTATACTTTTTGGTTAAAGTTGTTTTCTATACCTTGCTCTTCTTACACTTGGGCCTATTGCATTCTGCCTCACTTTCACCTTCTAATGAACTGCCACTTTCAGTTTCTTCAAAGGTTTGAGGGACATACTCATCCTTGCTGATATCAGATGTTGACAACAAATCTTCTGTTGTGTATCCAAGCATTTGCCTTGTAAGCTAAAATTTAAAAAAAAAAAAAAAAAAAATTCAACACGAAGTAATTTTGTCTAGTCCTAAGCGTTTAGAGACCAGAAATGTCTGGCCAGGTCCTCTTCTTTGCCAGGAGGCAGTAGAAGGTGGAGCAGGTGTGCTGGAACCAAGGAATCGTCTTTATGGTATCCATCCATATTGACGTCCAGTGGGACTAATCAAACAGTGTAGACCATCCCTTTTAGCTGATCGGCTTATTTTCTTAGAAGCTATGTGATTGGCGGAGCATCCATGAGCTCCCGCCCCAGTCTTCTGCAAAGTTTCAGATCTGTCACCTGTAAAAACAGGGTCAGAAATGTATGGAAGCCTGTTTCTGCCACTGGGATGAAAAATAAAATGACCCTCTAAGTCAGAATATTGAGAAAGTATCTTGTTATTCTCGTTATATTGACTTAGCATGGGAACACACTTTTTAAGCCCAATTTCATGCCAGATTTCCCCGCACCTGATTATTTGTCCAACAATCTAACAAACAACCGTGTGGTGTCAACAACTATTTTACTGCTCTGATCGGGTCGGAGACTCGATCATAAATATCAACCTGTTTGATATTTATGATTCCTGGTCAGAGGAAGCTCCAACGGAATGCCCTCAACAGCCAATGAGAGCGAGCATCCAGGAAAACGTCGGCAACCAGATGTTTGTGTACCTTTACATCTCATAAAGATGATAGCAAATCAAAACAAAACCAGCGCCAAAAGGAGCATTGAAGACATGCTTGTTGACTTATGCCAACAACACAAGGGTCTTTTTAACGTATTGTACAAGACAACGTTACTACAATAGGGCCGACAATGAAAAGGCGCGAGTAACAAAGTCACGTTTGATCCCTCAAGTTCTTGTTATTTTGAGTTACCAAGTCAGAATATTGAGAAAGTGTCATGAGTCCCTCTGGGGACTTCCTGCCTGAGGACCTTTATTGTGTTAAGACTTCCTTTTCCCTGTGTTCTGGTCCCTGGCAGCTTTGTTAGTTATCTGTATTTATTTGTTTCACCTGTGTTCGATTACCTGTTGTGTTTTCCCCTATTTATACCTCCCCTCTTCCTTTCTTCTGAGCCGAAGCATTAGTTATAGTTGTTAGAGTTGCATTTAGTTGGTGTTGTTTACAAGTAGAAGTGTGTTTTTGTGATGACCGTCTCACCCGGTCTTTCATAGTTTTTACCGTTTCATCCGGTTCTCTGGTTTTTGTGTTGTCTCGAGCCCTGGAAGTTCCCAGGTGAAATAAAACCCTTTGTTGTCCTGCATGTGGGTCCTCACCTCTCCACCTCCACACACACACTGACACATGACAGAAAGTATCTCGTTATTTTGACTTTGGGGGTTGTTTTTTTCATCCCAGTGGCAGAAACGGGCTTCCATAGAAATGTGATCGGACACACAAAAAAAATTAGTTGAAACACTGAAAGGGCAGAGTTGAAAGTTTTAAAAAAGACTGATTTGTAACACTGAAAAGAATGAAGCATTTTTTCAGATATTAAAATGTTATCAAATGTTTGAATCATAACTTTCAGTTTTGAAACCAAAACTTTCACATTAAAATGTACTTTCAAACATTCAAATCCTAGTTCAGTGTTGCTGATTCTGAATCTATTCTCACCTCATACTCCCTCAGCCTGTATTTTAACTCTCTTTGTAGTCTTAAGTTTTGTTTTGTCTTGAAGGCCCTCTTCTTTTTATTGAGAAGTGCCTTCACTCACTGGTAACCTAAGGTTTGTTGTTGGGGTAGCAGTGGACCACTTTAGTGGCTGGAGTTGTTCACACAGAACCCTATGTACTTAAGAGATAGACTGTAAGGACATCGATGTCCTCACCATGTGGTGTCCAGTGCATCACGCAGTGATTACATGGCCTCAGGAGTCCATTTCCTCACAGTCCTCACTGTAGCTGGTTGCTGCTGAACCACAGGCTTGTAAAGTGATGTAAGTAGGACTAGGTTGTGGTCTGACCATACTAGTGGGCAATGATAATAGAGAATTCCCTTGGCAAAGTCCAATAGCAATGAGCATGATATCCAGGCTACAGAAGTGCTTTTTGACAGAGATATGTCTTGGTGCGCACCATTTGGAGTTTACAAGTACAGCCACTCCCCCTCCTTTTTTCCTGCCGCTGGCAGTACTGTCTCTGTCTGCTCGAACAGTATGGAAGCCAGGGATAGTTACATTAGAGTCTGGTATCTGTTCTTGTAACCAAAAAACATGATACTGCACTCTCTGTACTCTCTCTGGGTCTCAGCAAGCGCTTCCAGCTTGGCTATGTCATTAGCTAAGGACCTAACATTCCCTGTAAGGACCACTGGAATAAAAATTTTACATCTCCACCTTTTAATTCTCCGTTTAACACTCGCTTGCCGTCTTATCTTTAACTATTAAAGTCTTCTCTCTGGCTGCAAGGGTCAGTTGCCTCAAGGCAGTCAGCTGGTTGCGGGTGTAAACAATGGTAGCAGAGTAGTAAGCATAGCTTCCAGTTGTCTGAAGCAACCACAGTACAAAACACAGCAGTAAAAGTTTTCTTAAGAGCTGTAAAAGCATCCTGATGGCATGAGGGCCAGAATTAGGTAAGATGTAAACTGAAGGCTAAAAACACACAATTAAAACAGTATAAAACACAAAAAGACTAGGCGATACCGATAGCTACTACAGCAGGTTGCCACTCGCATGGCGCCAAGTGGAAGGTCTTGTACCTTATCCATAATGTAGGCGTTTGGTTTTTCTAACTATTTGGTCCGAACCTGGAGGTTGTATATATTATCTTCAGTTGTCCCAACTCTGCTCTTGCAAGCCAACATATTCACCAAAGGTTTCCAGAGGCCTTTGAATGTTGCTCAGCTTTGTTTGAAATGGATCCAACTTGACATCCAGGTGGATGAGCATTTCAGTCTAAACCCTCTGGGGTCTGAGGGGGTTTTTGGGGCCTGGACAAATTTTGACATGTCCTGACATTTGTGCTTTTTTCAGTGTTTTTTAAACATATTAATGTCTAAAGTCTAATAACACTGTAATCAGCACAAAATTGGCTACAATAATATGTGAGCAGCAAGTTTATACATTATTGTGTTTTTGAGAAAAAAGTGTTTATGCATGGTTAGTGAAAAACTACAATTTTTTACTCACTGAAATAAGACCATAAAACACAAACAGAACATTGGTTCACAAGACTTTGGAGACCTGCATGTTGTAGGCTAAAGTGTTTACTTCAGAGTGCTGTGAATGTCATCTTGTTCACACATTCACAGAAAACAATACACTGATTTAAATTTTCTAAGACACCTTTTGTCCAGAAAGGCCATATGCAAGAGGGTGTGTCTGAGGATGAATAGTCATGTGATTTACCTGAGAACACAAAAGACGCACTGAACGACCAGACAAAGGCGCGCATAATGAGCCTTTCAGTCAATGTAGATGGGACGGATTAGTGCAGCACAATACAACACAATGAGGAGCCAAACGATCCTCATTTGAGTTAAAATCAGTGTTTTTACTCTGAGGACAAGCTAAACTATTTGTCTCTGTGTGGAATGTAAGGAGCGCCGCTTCACGTGCGTAACGCGCCATCATCCAAACGCGCAGAAAAAGTGAGTAAATTCTTTGATGAAGTTTGATATTTTGTGTCATTTCTCGGGGGCGTGCACATATTTACCTGGTTCACCTGAGATTATTTACATGTGAACAGTGGACAGTGTACAAGGCGGGACCGCATTACCTGTAATGAGGTGAGACAGGAAAAAACGGACTTCTCCTTATGTTCATACGGATGAAATAAAAAGTGATGATTTGTTTTTGACTTGAATTGTTTCACTCAAAAGAAAACATTTCAAGCTTTCTAGCCATATAATTCTTATTTTTATGAGGCAAGTATTCGCTGAGATTCTGGTTGTTTTATTTACGCGTCTGTGAAGAGAAATGGCAGAGACAGAAAAGTCCGAGAGCGCACCCTGTCGGCTTTCTTTATTTAAAAAAAGCACAACGTTTTGTTGATGGTATGATGATGGTATACCACTAAAACTAGACCCTTTACAGATTTGAATGATACACTTCTTTTATCTGTACGATCAGAATTGACGGAGTAATTTAGGTTTGTTTCGGCCTTATCAGAAAAAGATGCGTCAAAACGCGCCGGCGCGTGCGTCGACCCCAGAGGGTTTAGCTATGTTATACTGTCCAATATTGTTTTCATTGAGGACTGGTGGATCATTGCTATATTGATCAAAGGAATCCAGCTGTAGTGTTGAGTATCATGAGATTAAAAGCTTTAGAAGACAAAGTTCAGACAGGCCTGTGCTGAACTCAGTCACGCTGCAGTCATACTCAGAAAAGATATATTTTGTGGAAAGGATTACAATTAACTGTCACCCACCACTTTTAAAAGTCCAAAAAAGTGCAAGTTAACATCAAATCTTCAGCTCGTCTACTTTCATTGTCAATACGTTGTCAATATTGTCAATTGTTTTTTTATGTCAATGCAAAGTGCAAAACTATTGCAACTTGCACTGTCACAGATGGGACATGTTTTCTAATATACTTCTCCAGGTTATCACGTGTGACTGAAAGTTCTTTACTGCGCTGATTAGACTAAGGACAATGCAAATTTGGCAACCGAGCTGTATTGTCAAGAAGTAAAGTTGTTTCTTCTCATTCAGTGGACACCAAATGAGATTTATATACCAAATTAAATTGAGTAAACAGCATCTGTAAATCTCTAAAATGATATTTTCTGTAAATGCTAACCGCATTTTAGACAGGATTCAACACAAAGCAACACTGCTAAATTGACTTGATAAAGTTAATTTAGTTTAGAATTCAAATCATTTTATGACTGCAAATTATTATACAGTTAAAATTGTTATACAGTTAAACAATGTGTTTTGAACCAAATAAATAAACCAAATATTTAACACTTTGTGGGCATTGGTAAACTGTCTAACATTTACTGTATGTATTTCTCCTGTAGGCACACACTCACACTCACACTCTATGGCAGCCAAATTAAATGGCTTGCTGTGCTAAATCAGGCAGCATAAGGCAAGCCCTATTTTTAATGTATTCATATTCTGTCAGCCCACACTGGTAAACTAACCATACTGCCAATGTCACTTTTGCTAAGCTTTCTTAATTAGTACTGGCTCAAAATGAAAAATAAAATAAAATATATATATATTTATGTTTTTTTATATGATTTCTTAAAAGATAAGTTCAATATGTCTCAAGTTCACACTAGTACATACTCTCTTCAGGATATAGCCATATGCTCATGCTCTAAAACATAAGTTTGATAAAAGCTTTTGCCTTTTTCTGCCTACTTGTTTTGTAAAAGTTTCTTTTAAAAGAGCTAATTAAAAACTGTCAGTATAAATAAAAGAATTATAGCCCTGTAGTTAAACAACTGTAGGCAGTTGTGTTCAACTGGAAAGCATTGGGAAGTTCATTCCATATGCTGATATTTTAATCTCCAGGTTATGTCTTATATCTGCTACTGTCACCACAATGGAAGTTGGTACACTGTAAACAAAAATCTGTAATTTAACAGATTGTATCCTAATCCTATAATAGAATTTTCCTGTATTTTTCAAATGCATGAAATATCAATAAAATTTCAAAAATACACTATAAAAGACTAAAAATACATTCACAACCTTAATGTACTTTCACAGATATATATTGTTTATGTAATATATGAAACTGTTACATTCAAGTTTAATGCTGTAAGTTACCTGTAAAAGAAGTATAAATACTTTTTATTTTTATATAGATTTGTTTGTTAATTAACAGATATGTTGTGTAATTATGGAAGTTTTCACAACAAAAACGTTAAAGAAAGGTTTTATAGGTGTAAAAGATCTGTAAGCATTAGTAAACTCTCAATCTGTTGGTTTTTATCATTGAAAACAGATAATTACTGTAATTTCACAGATGTTGTCTTTAATAATAGTTCTCTATCTTTTTAACCAAAAGTGGTAAAATTACAGAAAAGTAATAAAAGAAACAAATATTCAGTTATTCTACTTATTGTTATGGTGTTAAAAAATATGAGTGTCAAAATGTTAAATGCTTCTAAAATTACAGGATTGTGTCATTAAAAATATTATTTAATATCATTTTAGAGATACTTTTGTAATAAAAATATACATGTCCTGTACATAATTGAACAAAAACTGTAAAATTACATCTAAATGATAATGAAAGGGACCTGTCCAGGGTGTATTCACCTGAGAGAGAGCTGGGATAAGCTCCAGCAAGATCCCTGTGACCCTGGCTTTCAGGAAAAAGCGGGTATAGAAAATGGATGGATGGATGGATGATAATGAAAGTCTATATAAAAAGCACAAGGAAAAAAACTAAAAAGTAGAAGCAACAAAAAAAAAAAAAAAGTGGGAAAAAAAAGAAAAAGTAGTACTAGAAAAAAACATCAAAACCCCCAAAGATTTGATTTTTGATCTTTTTAAATACCTATTTACATTATTAGTATAGTAGTAATAGATCCACTTATCTTTTTACAAATACACAAAAAAACAACTGAAAAACTGAAAGCTAGTGTGTAATGTGGAAACATTTTAAACTGCATCACTCTTGGACATTATTGATGATAACATGGGTTTGCAAAATATCATCTAAAAATCACACTACGTCACAATTTCTGGCGATATTGCCAAGCCACTCGAAGTGAGCAAAACAATTTGGAACACCACGTTCCGAGCCACCACAGCACTTCTATGGCTTCTTTTAGAAATTCTCTCTGTACAGTACATCGATGACACACAGTAGTGATGTCCCCTCTCACCTCTCTCTAGGTCCCTACAAAAATATCTGTCTTCCTCTCAAATTCAAGTTATCCATCCACAATATGGCGCGCACCAACTTCAGGGTTATGAGTTTGCATTTGAATATTTCCGGTGTCTGTATTTCTTCGTAGCGAAGTGTTTGCATGTTCTCAAAGAATACATTCAAGAACACAAACATGAGTTGATTCAAGTATAAAGAGAGTAAAAAATCTGTTAAAAAATCAGTACAGAGAATTATTAACATTGACAGTGATTTAGCAATAAGTATACAATACCTAACAATAAGTCATAACAAGTAAAAATTTATATAACAAAGGCATTAATAATTACATTCAATGTTCATTCAACTTGCAACACTAACATTGTTATTGCAGCTTGTCTGTTCTCTACCCCAATGTACAACTGAAGGGGCTCAACACAAAAAATGTTGAGATGATCCCAAACAGAAACAACAGGGTGTCAGGATTAAGTGTTTTCTCAAATTGATTCTTTTGTAACAACATACAATTTATTTTTCTCAGTACATTGATTTTAACATCAAATGAAATCAAACACTGACCCAGTCAAATGAAGATGACATTAAAACTACTACAAAGCTCCTTCAGACAGGCTGTTACAGCAAGAATGTTTCAGATGTTTTAACAAGAATATAGGGTCTGCTCTGCACTGATTACCTTTTTGCCATCAACTTTATCAGTTATTTACAGTAATTTAAACTAAAGGTACTGAAAGGGGAGCCAAACCTAAACAGATGTGAAAATGGGACTTTGTAAGTGCTGTAGGGTTGTTAAGATTTCACATTTGGATGAAATACCGTTTGCATCAGTCAAGTAAATGTTGTTGTTGTTGTAAATGTCTCTTCCAGTAGTAAAAATATCACTGGCAGGAAAATTGTTATATATATTTATCATATTTAGGTATCAACATAAAATAACATGTAACAGGCTTTTCAGAGAATCTTTGTATAAATCTGTTATGAGTTGGTGTGGGAGGCTGGAGCGAAGAAGGAGAGGTGGGACCCAAATGCAGGAATCAAGGATTTATTACCTCTCCTAGGAGAGGGAAAAAAACCACAAAATACCAAAATACAAACAGGAGAACCGAGTGAAACGGGAAAACTAAAAATCTCTGAATGAGACGGGGGAAAAAACCTGAGAGACTGAGTTACCGAATGAAGCAGTAAAGAAAACTAAAGAGAACCAAATGAGACAGTAACAATAATCTGTAAGGCAAGGCTTATAAAACTAACTAGGCTTATGCAATAGACAAACTATTAACTAATGCTTCAACAAGGAACAAAAGAAAGAGGGAAGTATAAATAGGGAGACAACCAAAGGTAATGAGATAGGTGAAAATCATAAATTCAATTAAACTAGAGTGAAGCTGCCGGGGACCAGAGCAGGGGACAAAAGGGAAGTCTTTTCATAATAAGGGTCCCTGGCAGGAAGTCCCAAAGGGGAACCATGACAAATTCTTTCTCCAACAAACCCTTGGTTGTAATTTCAAACTAACTACTGTCTGTGTAGTACAGCATGAAAGCATTATATTGATCTGTCTTTCAGAATTTTCTCTGTCTCTGCCTGCCTTTAGTAAGTAAAGATAGGAAATAACAAAATGATGAGAAAGTAAGAAACAGTGCAGGGCCAAGCTGTGCTTTTAAAAAAATCCAACCACGGAGAGACTTGACAACTTCTTGAAATTCAAATTCTATTTTTTTTTTATCATCAAACATCATGAAATTATTGAAAGGGTTAAATCAGGGACTATTCAGCAGCTAATCAGAACCGTCATAAAAACCAAGAAGAAGAAGAAGCCAATCAGAATTTATGTTTTAGTTTTGAACATACACAAGACCTTTGAGCAGGCAGTCTGAAGTGCAATGGCAACAGCAGCTATCTGTCTACAAAGAGACAGTAAAGAAACATATTTTACAGACCGGCCAATGTGGATTTTGGGACACTTAAAAGGTATACATGAGGAATCTATGAATGTTCTACATGAAGTTGCAGACGAAGCAGTTCTATAGTTGATTGTAGAAGAGATTATTAGTCTCAGTGGACTGTGCCAGCAGGACACGAAGAAACAACTTAAAGTGAGACACAAATTGAAGGTGTTTTGAAGATTGTTGATGACAGATATTCATGCATCTTGTAGCTCTGCCCTCTCTACAGAGTACATAAGAAGACAGTATTTTGAGGAGAATTTTTCCTATGTGCATCCGCAGTCTATTTTTTGGGGTTGTTGATGAAAACAGAAAGGAGCAATATGCTCAGTATATTCCCATAATAGATACACTAACAGCTCTGCTCAGAGATCCCGCTGTGTGGGAAGAGTGTTCTACATCTGGAAATGAGAGTTCACCTCTTATTGTAAATGATGAGTGTGATGGATCGATATTCAAATCCTCTGTTTTCGGAGTCAGGTCTCACTTTAAAGGTGATACTGACAACTCTACACCACCAGAAGTTTCTAAAAAGGGTGTAAAATTAAGTGGTCAGATGGCAGAAAACTGGTCTTTGCTGAGACTTCTGCCTGTTATAATAGGTGAAATGATCACTGATACACAGAATCCAGTATGGCAGCTGACTGTCCAACTGAAAAGGGTGGTGGAATTGATTTGTGCCCCTAGAACATCAGTACTTCACATTCCTTTGCTCAATGTTCAGATCCATGACTATCTAGAGATGAGGAAAGAAATGTTTCCTGCACACAAACTGAAACCAAAGCATCATTTCACTCACTACCCTGAACTGATATTGAAACTAGGCCGACTCATGCAGTTGTGGACAATGAGGTTTGGAAGCAAAAGCATACTTCAAAAGATATGTGCGAAGAATTCAGAATTTCAAAAACATATGTCAAACACTTGCCAGGATCCTCTAGCTACTACAAACATATCTACATTCAGGTTCCTTCTTTGCACCTTCATTGGTGGTGAAGAACTCCATTCCTTTCCATGCCAAACTGTACAGCAACGCAGTTGTCTCTGCTGTGGGAGCAACCTTAGGCAAGGAATCCAATATTGTGGCAACTGCAGAGATACAGTGGAAAGGCACTGTATACAGAAAGGGGTTTTTTCTTTTTCTGAGCCAGGGAGAATCAACTGAATTCGGACAAATTGAGGTTATGCTGATAAAGGAGGAGAAGCATGTGGTCACATGATGGTGGTAAGAGGTAGAGTTCCTCACAGATGACTGGAAAGGGTAGGGTAGGGTAGCTCAGTGCACCAATGGAGAGGCTAGGCCTTTAGCAGCATAGCTAAGGGATGGTTACCTCGACTATAAGATTTGTCAAAGTCTAGCCTTAAAAGTACAGTGTCTGCCTCCTGAACCCAGACTGGGAGCTGATTCCACAGAAGAGGAGCTTGATAGTGTTGAAAAGTCAGACCTTGAGACCTTCACCCGAGTTCATTAATGGAGGGATAAAAGAGGACGGAGTGGAAGTTAGGAATCGGCACACCGGTTTATTATAAAAATACAGAGACGTCTCCGGAGATCAACTCACACACGCAGGCAGAGAGATCTGAATCTATAGGTGAAAACTATACACTATTATAGCAGTTGCCCACCCTACCATACCAGTAGTTTTCCACCAAAAGGAATTTATTGTATTACCATATATGGAGTTGTTATTCCCTTTTGTCTTTTATGTGTTCTGGGCGGTGGTCACTGACCAAGCTAAGGCCAGTTACTTCCTTTATCTTATATGAAGTCCCCATGGGTGCATCTGCATTCCACAATAGCTAAAGGCTCTGCCTCCCATTCTGCTTTTGGAAACTCTGGGAACCACAAGTAGGCCTGCACTCTTTGAGCGAAATGCTCTATTGGGATAATATGGTACTATGAGGTCTTTAAGGTATGAAGGAGCTTGATCATGAAGGGATTTGTATGTGAGGAGAAGGATTTTAAATTCTATTCTGTATTTTATTTTGGAACCATTTGCTGTTCCTTTGATTGCAATCACATGCTCCGGTCTCTGTATGTAATAAGATGCTGTGGTTGATGGTGCCAAATGCAGCACAAGTATAGAAATGAGTATACGCATGTACTCAAAGCTAATTTACACTATTTGTCCATTCACCCATTTGCTTGCACATTTATACACCATTGAAACTGCTTGGGGATTCAGTGGACACTTTGACCTACAGACCAGGGAAGCCAAGGATCAAACCACCAACCCTCTGGTTCATGGTCAACCTGCTCTACCTTTTGAGCCACTGCTGGCCCCAAGGCCAAGGAAATGTGTTAGACAGTCCTCAGTTACAGCTTGTGACAGTACTCTAGACACCACCTGATGAGATGTTCTCTTCTGGTGAGTACATGCCTGTCTTTTATTAGTCTTTGCAATGATAATTATTAATTTCTTTTAATGGTGAATGCAGGTATCTTAGTTGGCCTGAAAAGAAAATTTAAAATAATTTAAATTTAAAATGGTGGACTGTGTGTGTGTGTGTGTGTGTGTGCGTGTGTACTTGTGTTTCAACTAGAATTTACTGCGAGACCATAATATTTTACACAGGATATAAATGACAGGGGAGGCAATTCCTACTGTGCTTTCTCCTTAGCATGTTATGTGCAGAATCTTCACTGGTGAAGCACACACTTCTGAATTTATTTTATGCATATGCTAAGAGTTGGACTACAGCAGATTCTGTAAAAGTAATAAGCGAAAGTACGTGGTTCCTAAGACATAACCAACAAATGCAAATTGTGCACCAATGTCCCCAAAAACAGAAAACAGTGTCACGTGATTATACCCTAATGAAAATGTAATTATATGTTCCATTTCTGCTAGTAGATCCTACTCAAAGTTATATGCTGCACCTTTAAGATATTAATTATATTACTTTTCATTCAGATTAGCATATTGTAGATATCTAGATTTACTTGTGCTTGTGTCTGTAATGGGTTGAAAAATGAACTAACCCACCCAAAATGTTACAATTTGTGAAAAATGGATGGCTTTACACTGCTGATGTATGTTGCATCAGCATTTCAAAACATCTTAAATTGTTCTTTGTGCATTTCTGCAATCCTTCGGGTGGATGCAGTTCAGCAACCTCAAACTCTCCAATGTCAACATGTAGTTCAAGTATGAGTTTCACCCCTCATTGACAGTCTGACAAAAGCTGGCATTTCAGTTTTGATAATTCCTTGGAAGAGATAATCAAAAAGCTGGAAATGGGAAAGCGACCAACAAAAAGTGAGAGGTTTGAAATGATACGACTGTCAATATGCCCAACACCTGGAAAGAAACACCCCAGTGAGATTGCAAGAAAGATGGCAAGGATGTATCTATCCTGTGGCATTCACAGATGTCGTTGAAGGTGAAATTGTAGGCAGTGGGTACGACTCATTCACAAAACAGTTGGTCAGCAGAGTGTATAATTTGAGGAGAGGAAGCACTTCACTTTTGCTAAAGAGATGAGTTATTAGCTCCAGTGAGGAGGATACTCCACCCAGGAAGAGAAGACTAGACGCCTACATATGTATAAACTGGCAACCAATGCAGCTAACACCTGATGAAACACTTGAATCTCAGAAAGATGCACAAGAAAAGTTAAAGAACATGTACAAAGAAAGATGCCGTGACACCTGAAGTATTGAGAATATGATGAGGGGCCACCTTCTTCACTCAGTGATGGTGTGGTGTTGATGTTTGCCTCCTACTACTGCCTGAACATCTCTTACCCAGCAGCTCAAGGAGCAACACTGGAGTACTTGCAGTACTTGAGGTAAGAAAGCAGAAGTCAATTTTATACATGAAAGCAGACATGGAATGACCAGAAAGAACTGTTTTCTCTCCAGAGTCTCACAGTCCAAAACAGCTTTACAACAGATCCTACTACCTATCAGGGAGATGCTGATTAAATCCTGTGTCAATTTTGAAGGTTTGTGCTGGTGTTTAATTGGATTGCATTACATTCAAATGTGTTTCTAATGTTGTCCACCTACATTTTCATATGATGGAAGAATGTGGCTTTATGTGGAGCTTACATGTCCTTGATGTGTTAACGTGTTAGCATCATCCAGGTGTTCAGGTGTGAGTCCTACATAGGTCCAGTTTTAAAAACCTGTTTCCCCCACAAACCTACAAAGACTCATACCCATACTTTTTTTTTTTCTTGTTGATTTTATATTTTGCCACACATATATTACAGTCGAGTCCATGTTTTATTACTGAAGTTGTTTTGGTTTTTTTGTATTTTGACAGATGCCCTTTCAAGATAAATCCAGACAAAGGTTCGAAAGTAGAGAAGAAAACTTCCCAGAAAGCAGTTGGCAGTCAGTCCAAAGGCTCATTTCAAACTACAAATGGAGGGAGTAAATACATCCTTCAACACTGAAGTCCAATTGCCCTCCTCCTTTCACATATGCAGTAATTCATGTCAGTATCACATATACTTTTTCAAAACGTTAATTTGCCCACATTTATTCTTGAGTTTGAGATGAGGCAGTTGTTGTTAGATAGTACCACTGTGACTGAGATGCATACCATATACAAAGTCTATGTATACTTCATGTATTACTTAAGTAATTTCAGTTACTACTCACTTGTAATGTTAAAAGGTTTTTTAAGTTGTCTGCAGCACCAGGTGGACTTGTCGTGCTTAGTGTGGTTGTAAGGTTAGGGTACCCTTGGTTTAATTGCTAGACAATTTAAAATGTTTTTTGTTTGTATGATTCCTTAAAAGGAACTCTGACTATAAAGACATGTAATCCTTGTTAGATTAAGGTTATCATCAAACAACTAACCTTGATATTAAAAACACTATAGATGTCTTGGTTTTTATAAAATTCTGTTCAGCCATTTCAATTTGAACACTAGCCAGGAGGAAAACAAAAGAAAAACACTAAGCTGCTGGATAACATTTACTGAGGAAATCAGTGTGGGATACTTTTCAAGAGTGTTACATGACAGATAAAGGCACCTCTAGGCTACTTTTCAGTAGCCTCATTTATTGACTTCACTTCTGGGACACTATCCTGTCATCCTTTATGTTTTTGTCATGTAGATTGAAATATCAGGACGAATGGTAAATATCTTAACACGTCGGGTGGCTTTTTTTTCCTAAGAATGTGGTCAATCTGTATGGAATGCATTTCTAACTATATGAGATAAAATCGCAAGATCACTTACAGATCCAGCCATTCCAAACGAGGAAATGCTTAGCATAAGATGTAGAGCACATTTATGGATACATTTACAAAACCCTCTTAGAGATTTAAACTTAAAACAGTGAGAACTGAATTATATTATATGGATAGCAAGAATAGATGGATGAATGAATGGATTGGAAGATAAAGAGATGGATGACTTAAGAGTAATGGAATGGACAAGTGTAACCTGACCATCACTTTTATCACATTTCATGAGTGTGTGTTTTAGTATGCAGCCATTTATTCCTTTCTCACCTTACACCAGGTCATGAGCACACAGTCATTTCTCATCATCCCTCTGTCTCAGTCCACTGCTCTCCCCAGTTAGACCTCTTTATCAGGCCACTTTTGAAACCTAATACATTACAACTAACATTTTCCTTTAAATTGTAGTGTGATGTAATTCTGTAGGATACTCCAGCTCAGCTGTGTAGCTTCATCCACTTCTGTCATATCTGATTACTTTCCCTTTAAAACCCATAAAATTGATTCTCAGACAAACAATTTAGTACAATTTGCTGACTGGATTTGTCATCATTATACAATGAAGCTAAACTCTATTCATCCATCCATCCATTATCTATACCCGCTTATTCCTTAACCAGGGTCACGGGGATCTGCTGGAGCCTATCCCAGCTTTCTTTTGGGTGAAAGGCAGGGGTCACCAGTCTATCACAGGGCAACACTATTAATCCCTGTTGGGATACTGCGTTGTTATAGAAGTAAATAATGAGGGGATAAATAATAATGACAAAAAATTCCAAAATACTTCAGGCAAGAACACTGAAAAATGTAGTACAGGGCCCAAGGCCACACAGATGTTTCTAATGTTCATGCCGAGCAAGATGTCAGTTAGAGGCAAAGGAGCAATTACCACAAAGCTTGGGTGTCACGTGATATAGAATGCTGGAAAAAATGTTCTGAAAATTGATAATAAAGGACAGGTTGATACAGACCAGCACACAGTTTGTCCTGTGCTTATTTAAATATAAAAAAAGAGTTTGACATTTCCACTGTGATGATTTCCTTGTGTAAAATATATATGGCTGAAATCTTTGTAGTATGGATTTTAATGTAATATACAGTGGGTACGGAAAGTATTCAGACCCCTTTAAATTTTTCACTCTTTGTGTCATTGCAGCCATTTGCCAAAATCCAAAAAGTTCATTTTATTTCTCATTAATGTACACTCAGCACCCCATCTTGACAGAAAAAACCAGAAATGTAGAAATTTTGTATTAATTTATTAAAAAAGAAAAACTGAAATATCACATGGTCATAAGTATTCAGACCCTGTGCTCAGTATTGAGTAGAAGCACCCTTTTGAGCTAGTACAGCCATGAGTCTTCTTGGGAATGATGCAACAAGTTTTTCACACCTGGATTTGGGGATCCTCTGCCATTCTTCCTTGCAGATCCTCTCCAGTTCTGTCAGGTTGGATGGTGAACGTTGGTGGACAGCCATTTTCAGGTCTCTCCAGAGATGTTCAATTGGGTTTAGGTCAGGGCTCTGGCTGGGCCAGTCAAGAACGGTCACAGAGTTGTTCCGAAGCCACTCCTTTGTTATTTTAGCTGTGTGCTAAGGGTCATTGTCCTGTTGAAAGGTGAACCTTCGGCCCAGTCTGAGGTCCTGAGCACTCTGGAAGAGGTTTTCTTCCAGGATATCTCTGTACTTGGCCGCATTCAGTTTTCCTTCAATTGTAACCAGTCGTCCTGTCCCTGCAGCTGAAAAACACCCCCACAACATGATGCTCCCACCACCATGTTTCACTGTAGGGATTGTATTGGACAGGTGATGAGCAGTGCCTGGTTTTCTCCACACATACCTCTTAGAATTAACGCCAAAAAGTTCAATCTTGGTCTCATCAGACCAGAGAATCTTATTTCTCATAGTCTGGGAGTCCTTCATGTGTTTTTTGGCAAACTCTATGCAGGCTTTCATGTGTCTTGCACTGATGAGAGGCTTCCGTCGGGCCACTCTGCCATAAAGCCCCGACTGGTGGAGGGCTGCAGTGATAGTTGACTTTGTGGAACTTTCTCCCATCTCCCTACTGCATCTCTGGAGCTCAGCCACAGTGATCTTTGGGTTCTTCTTTACCTCTCTCACCAAGGCTCTTCTCCCACGATTGCTCAGTTTGGCTGGACGGCCAGGTCTAGGAAGAGTTCTGGTCGTCCCAAACTTTTTCCATTTGAGGATTATGGAGGCCACTGTGCTCTTAGGAACCTTGAGTGCTGCAGAAATTCTTTTGTAACCTTGGCCAGATCTGTGCCTTGCCACAGTTCTGTCTCTGAGCTCCTTGGGCAGTTCCTTCGACCTCATGATTCTCATTTGCTCTGACATGCACTGTGAGCTGTAAGGTCTTATATAGACAGGTGTGTGCCTTTCCTAATCAAATCCAATCAGTTTAATTAAACAGAGCTGGACTCCAATGAATGGCTGTAGTATCTCAAGGGTGCTTCTACTCAATACTGAGCACAGGGTCTGAATACTTATGACCATGTGACATTTCAGTTTTTCTTTTTTAACTTTTTAAAGTACAAATTTTTGCCGTTTTTTCCTGTCTCACCTCATTACAGGTAATGCGGTCCCGCCTTGTACACTGTCCACTGTTCACATGTAAATAATCTCAGGTGAACCAGGTAAATATGTGCACGCCCCCGAGAAATGACACAAAATATCAAACTTCATCATAGAATTTACTCACTTTTTCGACGCGTTTGGATGATGGCGCGTTACGCACGTGAAGCGGCGCTCCTTACATTCCACACAGAGACAAACAGTTTAGCTTGTCCTCAGAGTAAAAACACTGATTTTAACTCAAATGAGGATCGTTTGGCTCCTCATTGTGTTGCATTGTGCTGCACTAATCCGTCCCATCTACATTGACTGAAAGGCTCATTATGCGCGCCTTTGTCTGGACGTTCAGTGCGTCTTTTGTGTTCTCAGGTAAATCACATGACTATTCATCCTCAGACACACCCTCTTGCATATGACCTTTCTGGACAAAAAGTGTCTTAGAAAATTTAAATCAGTGTATTGTTTACTGTGAATGTGTGAACAAGATGACATTCACAGCACTCTGAAGTAAACACTTTAGCCTACAACATGCTGGTCTCCAAAGTCTTGTGAACCAATGTTCTGTTTGTGTTTTATGGTCTTATTTCAGTGAGTAAAAAATTGTAGTTTTTCACTAGCCATGCATAAACACTTTTTTCTCAAAAACACAATACTGTATAAACTTGATGCTCACATATTATTGTAGCCAATTTTGTGCTGATTACAGTGTTATTAGACTTTAGACATTAATATGTTTAAAAAACACTGAAAAAAGCACAAATGTCAGGACATGTCAGAATTTGTCCAGGCCCCGAAAACCCCCTCAGACCCCAGAGGGTTAATATATTTGAAAAAATTTCTACATTTCTGTTTTTTTCTGTCAAGATGGGGTGCTGAGTGTACATTAATGAGAAATAAAATGAACTTTTTTGATTTTGGCAAATGGCTGCAATGACACAAAGAGTGAAAAATTTAAAGGGGTCTGAATACTTTCCGTACCCACTGTATATATAAAAAACATACACATGTATATATGAAAATATACGTCTGGGGTAAAATGTGAGAATGTGAAAGTGCGTAAATCACTTGTAATATGCATAACTTACCTTTAAGCACGCTGATATTTCGTTGCTCAATGAAGGCTTTATCTTTCCCTGACAAGATGTGTTCTATTGCATCCTGTTCAGGTTTCTTTCTCTTTCGTCTCTCCATGTTCACTAAACGATTACCAGACAATAAAATGATTACATACTGCTGTTAAGTACATCCCAACATCCCCAGCAGTTGTTATGATAACTCGAGTGTAATTCGCTTTCTGCAAATTGCTTCATTTGGCCTGTCATCAATTTATTAAAATCATTAAAATCAAAAAATTTTAGCTACCGTCAGTTGATCTGAGCTGTTGACGTTTTATCCAGCAATAAGTTACGCTGGACATGTGCCGAAAGTACGGTCTGTGGGCGCTAGCGCAGCCTTTTAAAAATAATAATGGCGCAGTTTTTCTCCTTATACAGCTGATTTTTTTGGGATCAAATAGTAATTACATTAGGAAATAGACACTGTGGAGTCATGGTGGTAGCAGACAGTCAGTTTTCGGCATGACACCTACACTGCTCTCTATTCTTCAGCCCCACCTGTGTTGCTGCAAGGAGGGGGAGGCATGGGTCATCGAACGCCAAATTAGACAAACTCTCCTAACGATGTTTCTACGTAACCTCTAATAACTTCTAGAAAGTGTTAAGTACATATTTTAAAAACGAAGATTCCAGTTTTACTTAAATGGAGAATAGGCCTACTGCTCCGAACTGCACTAACATGCACCCACTGCCACACTGGCCTTAACGTTACCCTAATTAGTTTTGACCCGACTTGCTATGCTTACTAAATTGAACAACTAGCTAGCTTCAAATGTGTCCGAATTTGAGGAAACAAACTGAGTTAAAGAAATAAGATAATAAATAAAACTTACCTTAAGCATGAGTAATTGACGACATCCCGGCATGTACACTTCTCTTCCCTTTAACTAATTACCTACTGTCGCCACTCTTCGTCGCTCACAGGTCGCTCAACGTCACCAGAATCGGACCAATGACGGCGGGCAATGGATGCACGCTGATTTAACTGACCTGAAATGCAGCCGATTACCTGTGCAGGATGCTTATTCAGTGTAAAAACTGCCAGAAATGTGTATGAAACTGCACCAGCATCGAGTTTTCGATAGGGGCGTTTCATACACATTGAGCATACACTGGCACACACTGAAAAACGGTTAAAACAGCCCTGTTAGGATATATAGAGAAAAAGCAAAAAAATCGTTCGTACCAAGCTAATAAACTTTTCTACATTGCTAGACTTATGAGGACTTCTGCCTTGTCCTCACAGTTCCGGTCACACAAAAAATGCCCTCATAGTGCTGGTATGTATTCTTGTGATTTGTCCTCATATTCAGGTTGTACCAACACACACACATATACATGTACACACACACCTAGACAGAAGTGGTTACTTTATTGTAGGTTATTTCCTACGGAGAAAGCTCCCTTCACAGAGAGAATTTCACACATTTGAGATGCATTATTATGATTTCAGATTTTGATCATCATTGATTTAAACTGTGCTGTAATTGGACAGATCATACAACATTGACTAACATAGTGGCTTCCAACTTTTCACAGAAATGATCTACTGTCTCACATATGTCAAATATTCTTTTATCATATTTGTGGAGGACCTCGACCTGAAAGGTGCCAGACATTTATTTTGTTTTGATTGAATAAATGCATCAGTTGATTAGGAAACAATGTGATCAAAATGTAAAAGGCTAAGTTTAGTTAAAAATTGCAGTGAATCCACATCTCATAGTAATCTGAGTTAATCAGCTCGGCCGATATATCGGTCCACCTCTAGTCAAAATCTGAATGATGCCCAGCTCTAGTCATGGCACTGGATGATAAGATGACTGATCTAGTTGATCTAGAGATCATGTGTACAATAGGGATAGACTGAGAAATAACTGCATGCTGATCTGAGCTCAGTTCATGTTGAAGAGATATTGTGGCTGTGAGATATGAAGTGATGGAATTCATTATTAGGACTTCAGTTCTACATGTTTGACAGTTTTAACACAAACATTGCATAATAGATATCTATGGTATAACAGTTGATTGCAGGAATATATACTAATAATTGTAATATCTGCTATGAGATATACATATCATTGTGTGTCACTCAGTTTCCTGGTGTTTTTCAGATGGAGGTTCTGACCTGTGGTCCCACAAAAAGAAACTTGACCACTGCGGTGAGAATTTCAGATACAGATGGTGAGTTAAATGCTGTTACAAATTTTTCTGTTTTCATATTTTAACCCATCATTTAAAAGACAACTAGAGTATGATTTTACTCGCAAATGTACGGATTACAACACTTGTCACTATTTGATCTGTTTGTTTCAGTACAGTTTGCATCAACCACAGTATTTACAGTATAGAGCAAAGGTTTGCATTCCCTTAATCCCAAACGGTATTTTTTTTTTTCCACCATCAGTGCACATCCAGCTAGTACGTGTGCCAGCTTTCATAAGAAATAGAAAATAGTCGTGTATAAAAAGATGTAAAATATAAAAAATATGACATATTGAAATGTTATTGTAAAATACTGAAAATTATCAGTTTGTTTACTCCGCCTTAATAAAGTAATTCAAAATTTAACTTCTGATGAATGAATAGTAGTAGTTGCATATTAGATTAAATTAAATATTTTGTTTTAGTCATTTCAAGGTAAGAGGATGCAACTATTTTCACTCAACTTTCTGTGTCATTTTCAAGGACAACGTTTACAATTTGATATCTGGAATTATAGTGTTAGCAGCTGACTGTCCAGTTTAGTCAGATTTAACTGTCAGTGCTCAAGTATAAGTGAAGATTCTTTATAACCGGGGTTTTGCAAACTAAGAGATGGTTGGTGTTTGTTTCTATTGCAGATCAGAGCCCAGGAACAACCCTGTCTACAGAGACATCACAGACAAAGAAATCAGGAAAAGGAATCAAAGCAAAGAAGGCAGTGGGTAAGTTTGAAACTTCTTATACAGTCCAGACATTGCTTAAATTGGCTAGGTATATCTGTTCAGTTTATTTAGCATTGACGTAAATTTGAGAGTTGGCATTTGAATGTAGCATCAATTATGTTTCAATTTCTGTGTTGAAGCCCAGAATCTGAAGAACAAAACATTTAACTGGGCAAATACTTGCAGTCAAACCTTTAAGTGTTTTATGCTGTGATGGGAATAACGGCGAATAAATGGTATTATTAATGGCATTACTTTTTAAATAACAAATAATCTAAAGAATGACTCTTTTCAATGGCACACCGTCATTACCGTCACTGACATTAAATTGCAGCGTTACTATTGCATTATTATTGACCTCACTGAAGCTGTTCTCATCCGAAATGGAGGAGGCTGTTTTTTTTTGTGTGTGGGGGGGGGGGGCAATTACTTAAGAAATGACTGGCTAAGGTAGAGGAAAATTTGGTAAACCAATCAGAGGGAGAGTTGTCTTATCTGCATTTAGCTGGAGAAAATTCTGGCACATCCACTTTTTGATTTGTTGAATACACTCACACAATGAAAGCAGAGGACTACAATCATGAGATGATACTGATATACAGAGTAGCGTATATTCCAGCTTTATTTGAATTGTTGATCAGTTAGTATCAACATTTACTCATAGCATTGTGCATGCAAACCAAGAAACAATGCCCCCACGCCCTGCCGCAAAGGTCCTAACAAATAATGGTTAAGTGCTCACTTTCAACTTACAATTTACTTTAGATTTTCATTCATATGCCTGTATGTATAGCAGGAAGGGTGGTCCTCACTTCCAATCTGCAGTTATTCATAGCATACAAACAGAAACAACGCCCCACCCCCTGTTCCAAAGGTCCTCACATGGATGGTTAAGTGCTCAGCTCACTTTCAACTTACAGTTTATTTTGGATTTTCTGGAAACTGAGGTGGAAACTAAATCCTGGCTGCCATCTAGTGTTGAAATGTACCATTCATATGCCTGTATGTATAGCAGAAAGGGTGGTCCTCACTTCCAATGTGCACTTACCTGGACCTCACTTTGGTGGCCATACAGGAATGTGTGTGTGGATGGGTGTGTGTTCAGTCCTTCCAGTAGGACTTGCAGGATATCACCTCCTGCTCTTTGCAAGTGTGTTTACCACAACAGGTGAAAGTGCTTGCTGTTGTTGTTTTTGTCCTTTGCACAATGTGCATGTTCCTCTCTTTAATCCTGAGCTGCTGGTGTCTACTGGTGTCTGTGGTCCTGTGTCTGGAGGCACAGCTGCAGAAGACTGTGCTCTACAATATTGATGCAGAGACCAGAGAATTTCCCAGTTCTTCTAGGAAAAGCTATGCTGATATGTTCACCAAAGTAAAAATAACATCTGTGGCCACTGATTGGTCCTTCTTTTGCAGTTATAGGTGCTGACAACCTACAAAGACAAAGTTTATTTTACCTGACTGTTCCGACCAAGGCTACTTTCTTCTGCAGAAGCTCCTGAGCAAGTGAGTAGGAGGTAAAAGTTGTCACAAGTGACAGTGAGGCCCCTGAAGGTCACCAGAAATCCTTCTGTCATCTCCATGAAAGAAGGTCATGGGTGTACCCCTGCCTTTCACCCAAAGAGATAGGCTCCAGATCCCTGTTGATTTAGGAAACTTCTCAGAGCAACTCTGTGTAAGGAAAGTACAAACACCTTTATCAAAAACTATCTGTAAAGGTCTTAAAATGCGCTCTTTGTGAAAATAGAATAAATGATAATAGAATGGACAGTGAAATCATAAAATGTCTGTATTAAAAAACTGTATAATCATGAATACAGGCTACATTATGCAAAGTTTTTGTTAGGCTAAATATCTTAAAGTTAATTCAAACAGTCAAATGTTGAAAATGTGTCTACCTTTGAAGCAACAAATTTCCATGCAGTAGTTACTATATTTAACTTCTTACATTTATTTCCCATACGGATTTTATTACTTGTAATCCATTTGGGATTGATGAGAGCAAAATGCCTAGCCTTTTACTTACTGGTCATCTGTTTTGTTGTTTTGTTGAAGGGCAAACCAGGTATAGAATTAGATAATAAAACCACCCGGCAATAACTTTCCCCAAAATCCCACCCAATTTTAATTTTCACATTGCTACTTTTTTCACATTGCTTTGGACATATATGACTCCTTTTTAACAGTATGTATTCCTAACACAATTTTTTTTTTTTGGCTTCCTGTTTTTATATAAATGGTAAAACTTTATTTAATTGGTCCCCTCTATATTACTTTGTTTCTACAGTATGCATTTATCAAATAAAAACAGATTTTGTTATAGAAGCTCTTCACAGTGATTGACCCCTGTGACACTGTTCATTGGTAAGAGAATTCACTTCCTGTTGCAAGCATTTTGTGCTTTGTGTGCTGTGTAGCTCATCTACAGATTAGCAACAGACTAGCTTTAGTCTAAGACATCTAAAAACTATCTAAACCAGGAGTGTCAAACTTACGGCCCGCGGGCCAGATCAGGCCCGCAAACGGGTTTAATCCGGCCCGCGAGATGATTTGAAGTTTAAATTAGCTGCAATTTTTCAATGAAAGAAACTGCTGTTCTAAATGTGTCCACTGGGTGTCACAATAGGACTTGTGTTAAGCAGGCAAACTGTTTATACCGGGGCTGAGCAAGTAGGCCTATACCTGTTAGCTGGCCCGGAGTTAGCTTCCTTGTCGGTCCGGTCCGGCCCACTTGGGAATAGATTTTCCTCCATATGGCCCCTGACCTAAAATGAGTTTGACACCCCTGATCTAAACCCTCTGAACAAATCAATAATCATTACATATTCCTTTACTAGCCAAGGACCTTTCTATTTTGTCTGGTATTTCTTGCTATTTCCACATTTAGTGCTCGTTAAACTACCAGTTAGCTTAACTAGCTTGTAGCATGGCTTCTCCCCCTCTCTCTCTCTCCTGCTTGGTATGCCACGTCTAGTTATTCCTCTGTCTCCTTTAGTGATGATACTTGTAATCCGCACCTTTTGTTCCGCACCTTTGAACAAAAGCAGCCAGCAGTTAGCAGCTTGGAGCCACCAAGCTCAAGGTCTGTTAGTTGTCTGACGGAAGCTCCGGAGCTTCACATATTGAATTGTAGCCAGGCTGACAAAAAGTCACAGCTCTGTTGAGCCCAGTGTTCCCTTATTCCATCTTTATTTACATCTGTGCCAAGTATGAACACAGTGGAGGGCAGCTGCCTCAATCCCACTCCCTACCAAATTGATCATATTGTTGACAGTGCTGCAGCCTCACCGCGTGAAACGCTTGATACTGTGGCCCCTTTGAAAACGAAGTTAATGAATCAGAGGAGATTAGCCCCATGGTATAATTTACATATTCGTACCTTAAAGCAGGCATCACGAAGGCTGGAAAGGAAGTGGCGTTCCACAAATTTAGAGGAAATTTTTCTAGCCTAGAAAAACAGTCTATTAACATATAAAAAAGCTCTCCATAAAGCCAGAACTGCATACTATTCATCACTAATAGAGGAAAATAAGAACAATCCCAGGTTTCTTTTCAGCACTGTAGCCAGGCTGACAAAAAGTCACAGCTCCGTTGAGCCCAGTGTTCCCTTAGCTCTCAGCAGTGATGACCTTATGAGTTACTTTACAAATAAAATCACAACTATTAGAGATAAAATTCAGCATATGCTTCCTATACCTGTAATAAATGAATCTTCATAAAATTATTATTCATAAAAACTTAATAAAAATTAAGACCACTCCTCTTATTGAACAGAAAAACAGAACTGTCAAATGTGGATTATTAAATATTAGGTCCCTTTCTTCTAAATCTCTGTTAGTAAATGATTTGATAACTGATCACCAAATTGACCTACTTTATCTTACTGAAACCTGGTTACAGCAGGATGAATATGTCAGTCTGAATGAATCAACCCCCCTCAGTCATAAAAATTATCATGTTCCTCGAAGCACAGGTCGAGGTGGAGGAGTAGCTGCAATCTTCCACTCAAACTTATTATTAAACTTTCATCCTCAGAACAGTTATAACTCATTTGAGAGCCTCACTCTTAGTCTCTCACATACAAACTGGAAAACACAAAAACCAGTTCTACTTGTCATTGTGTACCGTCCACCTGTTCCTTACTCAGAGTTTTTAACTGAATTCCCTGACTTCCTGTCTGATTTAGTGCTTAGATCAGATAAAGTCATTATAGTGGGAGATTTTAGCATTCATGTAGATGTTGAAAATAACAGCCTCAGCATTGCATTTAATTCTATATTAGATTCAATTGGTTTCATTCAAAATGTTAATAAACCCACCCACTGTTTTAATCACACCCTTGATCTTGTTCTGACCTATGGCATCGAAATTGAACATCTAATAATTTTTCCCCCAAATCCTGTTTTGTCAGATCATTCTTTAATAACTTTCGAATTTAAAATGATGGATCATGCAGCGTCTGGAAGAAAATTCCACTACAGCAGATGTTTATCCGACAACGCTGTTAATAAATTTAAGAAAATGATTCCATCTTTATTTGCATCTATGCCAAGTATAAACATAGTGGAGGGCAGCTGCCTTAATCCTACTCCCTACCAAATTGATCATGTTGTTGACAGCGCTGTACCCTCACTGCGTGAAATGCTTGATTCTGTAGCCCCTCTGAAAAAGAAGTTAGTGAATCAGAGAAGACTAGCCCCATGGTATAATTTACATGTTCGTACCTTAAAGCAGGCATCACGAAGGCTGGAAAGGAAGTGGCGTTCCACAAACTTGGAGGAAATTTTTCTAGCCTGGAAAAACAGTCTACTAACATATAAAAAAGCTCTCCGTAAAGCCAGAACTGCATACTATTCATCACTAATAGAGGAAAATAAGAACAATCCCAGGTTTCTTTTCAGCACTGTAGCCAGGCTGACAAAAAGTCACAGCTCCGTTGAGCCCAGTGTTCCCTTAGCTCTCAGCAGTGATGAATTTATGAGTTTCTTTACAAATAAAATCACAACTATTAGAGATAAAATTCAGCAGATGCTTCCTATACCTGCAATAAATGAATCTTTTACTACAGTAGCTCTTGAATCATCTGTAGGACCTCAGTTATGTTTAGACTGCTTCTCTCCTATAGATCTCTCTGAATTTACATCAGTAGTTGCTTCATCGAAATCATCAACGTGTCTCTTGAACCCCATCCCGACTAGACTGCTTAAAGGTACCCTGCCATTAATGAACTCATCTTTATTGGACTTGGTAAATTTATCTCTAGTATCAGGCTACGTACCACAGGCCTTTAAGACTGCAGTAATCAAACCTTTACTCAAAAAGCCTAGTCTTGATCCAGGAGTCTTGGCTAATTATAGACCAATATCCAATCTGCCATTTATTTCTAAAATCCTAGAAAAAGCTGTTGCTAAGCAGCTATCAGACCAGTTACACAGGAATGAACTATTTGAAGATTTCCAATCAGGATTTAGAGCACATCATAGTACAGAAACAGCACTGTTGAAAGTTACCAACGATCTTCTCTTAGCCTCAGATAATGGACTTGTTTCGATACTTGTCCTCCTAGACCTTAGTGCAGCATTCGAGACACCATTGACCACAACATCTTATTACAGAGACTGGAGCATGTGATTGGTATCAGAGGAACAGCGTTAAAGTGGTTCCAATCCTATTTATCGGACAGATTCCAGTTTGTTCATGTCCATGATGAACCTTCCACACGAACAAAAGTTAGTTATGGAGTTCCACAAGGTTCTGTGCTAGGACCGATTCTGTTCACCCTGTACATGCTTCCTTTAGGATATGTCATTAGGAAGCACTCTATTAATTACCACTGCTATGTGGATGACACTCAGTTATATCTATCTATTAAACCTGTTAACACAAACCAGTTAACCAGACTTCAAGCCTGTCTAACTGACATAAAGGCCTGGATGACCAGTAACTTTTTACTTTTAAACTCGGAGAAAACAGAAGTCATTATATTTGGGCCTAAAAATCTCAGAAATAACTTTTCTAAAATTATAGCTACTCTAGATGGCATAGCCCTGGCCTCCAGCACTACTGTAAAAAACCTTGGAGTTATTTTTGACCAGGACATGTCCTTTAACTCACACATAAAACAAATTTCTAGAACTGCATTCTTTCACCTGCGCAACATTTCCAAAATTAGGAACATCCTGTCTCAAAATGATGCAGAAAAACTAGTCCATGCATTTGTTTCCTCAAGGCTAGATTACTGTAACTCATTACTATCTGGATGTCCTAATATCTTAATAAAAAGCCTCCAATTAATCCAGAATGCCACAGCCAGAGTCCTGACAGGAACTAGCAAGAGAGATCATATTTCTCCTATATTGGCTTCTCTTCATTGGCTCCCTGTAAAATATAGAATAGAATTTAAAATCCTTCTTCTCACATACAAATCCCTTCATAATCAAGCTCCTTCATACCTTAAAGACCTCATAGTACCATATTATCCCAATAGACCACTTCGCTCTCAGAGTGCAGGCCTACTTGTGGTTCCCAGAGTTCTCAAAAGCAGAATGGGAGGCAGAGCCTTTAGCTATCAAGCTCCTCTCCTGTGGAACCAGCTCTCAGCCTGGGTTCAGGAGGCAGACACTCTCTGTACTTTTAAGGCTAGACTTAAAACCTTCCTCTTTGACAAAGCATATAGTTAGGGCTGGCTTCAGGCTACCCTGAACCATCCCTTAGTTAGTTATGCTGCTATAGGCCTAGACTGCCTGAGGACCATCGGTGCACTGAGCTCCCCTACCCTAACCCCCCCCCCCGCCCTTCTCTCCCACCTCATGTATATTCCACCATTGAATGTTACTAACCTTGCGCTCTCTCTCTCCCCTAGTTTGTGCTCTCTCCCTCCCTCTCTCTCTCTCTCTCTCTCTCTCTCTCTCTCTCTGTACCTTCTGCAGGTGTCCCTGGTCCTGGAGCTGTTTATCGCTGATGTGCAGTTACTGGCCCCACCAACTTGCAGTGTCTATTTGTTGTTTATTGTTGCTGTTCTTTTCTCTCTGCTCTATCCACTCACCCCAACTGGTCGAGGCAGATGGCCGCCCAAACTGAGCCCGGTTCTGCTGGAGGTTTTTTTTTCTTCCGTTAAAGGGAGTTTTTTCCTCTCCACTGTCGCCAAGTGCTTGCTCATAAGGGAATTGTTGGGTTTTTAGTTTTAGTTTTTGTAAAGTGCCTTGAGATGATTTGTATTGTGATTTGGCGCTATACAAATAAAATTGAATTAAAATTGAATTGAATCTTCTACTACAGTAGCTCTTGAATCATCTGTAAGACCTCAGTTATGTTTAGACTGCTTCTCTCCCATAGATCTCTGAATTTACATCAGTAGTTGCTTCATCTAAATCATCAACGTATCTCTTAGACCTCATCCCGACTAGGCTGCTTAAAGACACCCTCCATTTAATTAACTCATCTTTATTAGAGTTAGTAAATATATCTCTAGTATCAGGCTACGTACCACAGGCCTTTAAGACTGCAGTAATCAAACCCTTACTCAAAAAGCCTAGTCTTTATCCCGGAGTCTCAGCTAATTATAAATCAATATCCAACCTACCACTTATTTCTAAAATACCTGAAAAAGCTGTTGCTCAGCAGCTGTCAGACCACTTACACAGGAATGAACTATTTGAAGATTTTCAGTCAGGATTTAGTTTACTATAGAAACAGCACTGTTAAAAGTCACCAACGATCTTCTCTTAGCCTCAGATAATGGACTTGTTTCGATACTTGTCCTCCTAGACCTTAGTGCAGCATTCGACACCATTAAACACAACATCTTATTACATAGATTGGAAAATGTGACTGCTATCGGAGGAACAGCATTAAACAGGGTCACCGCTCTTCACTATGAGGGGAGATAAAAGGGAATAACAACTCCATATATGGTAATAGTCTGAATTCCTTTTGTGGAAAAGTACTGGCATGTAGGGCGGTGGCCATCAGCTATATGCATTCTATAGATTCCGCCTATAGCTCAGATCTCTCCGTGTGTCCCATGAGGGTTGATCTCCAGAGCGCTCTGTATAGTTTAAATAAAACCTGTAATCAGCTGAACCACTCCAGCCGCCTCTGTGTACTTCCTCATCAATGGACCTGGGTAAATCACGTGTGTATTTAACAATTTGGTGGCCCGTACGGGGATGAGGAAAATTGGATTGACTGCCTGAAGAACGCATTGACAATATACTCGGCGCCACAGAAAGGTGAGCAGAAACCTTTTCATGAATTCTGCATAATTGGCATATTCTAAAATTACAATTGTCATTGTGTGAATTGGGATTGTTATAAAATTGGACGGTTTGGGGTGGTAGGTCGTCATTTCGTGTTGGATCGTTTGACAAAAAATAAAACAAAACCGTGTTGGATCGGTAATAATAATAAATGTCGTGTTGGATCGACAGATAAACAGAAAAACCGTGTTGGATCGGTGGACTTTAAGTTTTTTTTTTTCTCGGTCGTGGTGGACCCCACCAGTCCTCGACGGGGGACTGGCAGAACTGGGTTGCAAGACCCGGGGAACTTGGGAACCCCCGAAATAATATGTCATGTTGGATTGACAAATAATTAAAGATTGTCATGTTGGATCGGCAAAATAATTATAGTGTCGTGTTGGATCGGCCGCGCAAAATTTTTAGGTTTGAAATATTGTGTATTTGTGTGGATGTGAAGGAAGTTAAAGTGAAAGTATGTTAGTGTGAATCAAAGTGTGAGGGGAGTGAGTGTGTGTGTGGGAAGCTTCAGAGATAGAGAGAGAGAGGAAGTGATGGGGCGCGGGGTTTGTGAAGACAGAGAAAGGCGGAAGTGAGAGGAGGTAAGGTAAGTAAGGCTCCGCCTATTATTTGGTTCCCTCTACTGGAGGAAGAGGGAATTGTATTACAATTTATTTGGCTCCCTCTGCTGAAACAACCAGGGATTGCAATAACAACTTTAGATAGAGCTCCCTCTGGTGGGAAGGGGATAACTACAGATATATTTTATTATTTATTTTCATTTTTTATATAAGTAAAATAATAAAAATAAATAAATAAAAGAATACGATAGAATAAAATAAAATAAACAAATAATAACAATAATAATAAACAATAAATAAAAATAAAATAAATATATAATACAAATATAAATGATAATAAATAAATAAGAAGAATAATAAATAATAATAATAGGGAAAATATACAAAATAAAAATAAACCACGCATTAATTTGGAAGGCAGACCCGAATACAACAATGGAAGGACACCTTGACCAACAGGTAAGTGATGAGGAATGGGGCCCGCCTGAAAAATGGTGAAACTGGAAAATCAGGTGGCATCAACCCTGGCGGCAGGTCGGCTGAAGCAGGGGCAGAAGACTATAAAAGAAGAAATGGAAGAACAATATAGCAAGAAGCTATTGGATTTGATTAAGGAAAAAGGAAGAGACCCACAGGATCTAGCTGCCCTGATCCCATGGATATGGGAGAATGCACATGGACACGAGAAACGGGCCAAGGAAGCAGGAATGGAAGGAGGAAAAGCTTCCATGTTTCGTAAAGGTAAGTTCAGACAGAAAAAACAGGAAGAGGAGGCAGAGGCCAGTACCTGGACTAATATAGCCCTGCTGTGGCAGAGTACCCACCATCTACACAAGGATAAGACATGGAAGGCCGAACGGGGAACTGACGAGAAATTGCCGCCACCTTATTTCATAAGTAGTCCGTCGGCAACCTCGGTTCCAACCCTATATCCGGTAATAGAGATCAAAAAAGGAGAACTGCAAGTGCCTGATCTGCCTCAGCCTGGTCCACAGGCCCAACCACAGAAATCAGGCCATAAGGAGTATACCAGTGAGTGGGAAACCTTGAAGTTAACTCCCTCTGGAAGTGGACGAAGTTCCCCGGATCATGTGCTGGAACCTGTGCCTTTTGCAGACAGAGCACATAGAGAGGGAGGCCCCAGGAACATTCATATTCAAACACCTCCTGAGGCAAAGGTAAGTACAGACAGGTGGACGGACCCACAGACATTAGACCGGGAAGTGTTGCTGAAGTTCACCCCACAAAGACAAGCAAAGGTAGGACAGATAGTCCTCTGGGCGGAAGGAGCATGGCGTCCAGAGATAAAGGAGGCTGATGAAGAAGAAAGGAACGGCTCAGGTGGAAAGGTGACTGGTAAACTAGAGGATCCAGGTCCAAGTGAGAACTACTGCCAAAAGCTCAGATCATGCACCTCCCCCCAATCAGTTTACCCAATCCATTGAGAGCAGTGATGACGGAAAGGACCGAGTGGAGGACGGGGAGGTAAATCCGCATCATTCATTTCAAGCACTCTTGTTGGCCTCGTGAAGAAGAGTGAAGTATCAGCCGTACCGGCTCGGGGATGTGCAGGCGTTGGTGGATTAACTCCCCCCGGTGGCAGAGGGAGGAGGTTTGTGGCTTGGCAAATTGCACAAGCTGACCTCAGGGCAGAGATTGGCATTGGGAGACTTTAGGGCGGTTATTCAGAGGTGCCTGACCAGTATAGATGCACGAGACCTTGAGAGGGCAGCAGGGACTTTGCGCCGGCATGATGAGGAGCCGTTTGCGCAATGGGCTGGTGACCTGAGCAGGGTGATTAGAGAAAAATATCCATTACCCACTTCGTCCGCCGTGCCCAAACTGGCATGGAACTCGAAAGAAAATCCAAGGACCTTCTTAGATCAGACTAAGGAACTGTGGGTGTGTCATACTGGGTGTCATCCTGGCAAACCAGGGCCCCAGAGGGAGTGGTATAGACAGGCGGTGTTGGAGGGAGTACCGGAGAAGGTAAAAACTGCTATGTGTGACAATCCTGATTTACAGGGGGCCGACTCTGTGGGAGAGACATCTAGTGCACCATCTGACTCGTGTTCAGCAACAAGTGCAAAAGGAAGATGAGCAGAATCAGGGCCTCCAAACTCAGCTTTTAAAGCTGCAGCTGTCAGAGGCCCGGCAAAGGATTAACTCAGACAAATAGAAGGAGAAAAACGAGGAACCAAAGAAATTGATGTGGCAATGGGGAATGGATGCTCCGGAATCCCCGGACCTGTTGCCCATACCGCCGAATCGCCGTCTACCAGTGAAAAGTGGGTGGTACAGGGGAGCTCTGAGGTGGGGAAATGGATGGAGAGGACGCGGGGGGCGTGGGGGCCCACCCCGAGGCACTTCAAATGTATGCTTCTTATTTGGGGACACAGACCATTGGGTAAAAGACTGTCCTCACAGAGGTTACTTCGCCCAAGGAAGAGCCCGGGGGGGACAGGGTGCCGGTCCGTATTGTGGACGAGGTGGCCGTCCATCCTACAACATGCCAGTGATGGACTGGGGATCTCCCGTGACCTGGGAGGATCCCTACCAAGAATGATACATCCCACCGAGAGACCCGGACAGCAGTAAAACTACGGCAGATCCACTGCTGCCCGTGACGGTCAATTACATGAAGTTGTCATTTTTGGTCGACACTGGGGCAACGTGCTCCACTTTGAACACCACCTCAGAATCTACGCTGTCGACGCAGACTACCACAGTTATGGGCTTCTCGGGGGAGAAACAGACTCTGCCGGTGACACTGCCACTACTCACACAAGTGGGCCACCAGTGCGTCCGCCACTCCTACATCTACTCTCCGGGCACTCCTGTCAACCTCCTGGGCAGGGATTTACTGATCAAACTGGGGGCTACTATTCTCTGCTCCCTTGAAGGACTGAGTGTGACTCTACCAGATGGCACGTGCTTGCCTTGCACCCGGTATTCTACCAGGGAATGTGCGCAGTTCCTACTTAGACCCTCTGAAGAAGAGGGAGCAGACATTTACTGGGCTAAACTTTGCCCTGAACCACCATACCAGGGAGGCATCTGGTCAGCATATCAAAGGTGGCGCCCCTGGATCTCGCTCCTCGACCCCTACGTCCCTCCCCCGGACCCTCTCCATGTCACCCTCTTCTATGACAGGCTCCAAACCGATTGGTACGGGGATGAGTTCGATCAGGTCGTAGGAGAATTTCTTGGAGCATCGATACGGAAAATATTTATGTGGCACCAGAAGGCGTGGCGGCAGCTGTGAAGCTGCTCCCGGCACAACAACAGTGGTATCAAATGGAGGAGGACTCTGCACCCCATGTGTCTCTTGCATTACACCCGAGTCATGAGGCCAAAGAATTGGGAGGTATCGTTAAGAGGGCATTGGCTCACTCTGACTGGAAACCCACCTCAATACCGCAGGTCTCATACGCTCCCATTATACAGACTTTTTGCATCCAACTTTTCCCTACAGCGATTTTGGAGCATTGTGAGGTTTCTAGGTATCACGGGAGAGAAAAAACAGACCACCATTTGGCGGCTGCCAGTATGCTTGCCACTCTGCCGGACTCACTTTGGGCGCAGTCGCCCACGGATTGTGCACCAGTCACCTTTCAGGTACGGGAAGGGCCCCCTTTGTGGGTCCGCCAGTACCCCCATAAACAACAGGCAGCAGAGGGGATCCGGGACACCATTGAAGGCCTCTTACAGGCAGGCGTCTTGGAACCCTCCTATTCCAATTGGAATACTCCCATTCTCCCGGTTGAGAAGAAAGGTACTGGTAAATATCGTATGGCTCATGACTTTAGAGCAATAAATGATATGCTGCTCACACCTACAGTGCTGGTGCCTAACCCCTATGTTGCTCTGGCTAATCTCGACCCAGCACAGAATTGGTTCACCTGTATTGACCTGGCCAATGCTTTTTTCTGTCTGCCATTGGCAGAGAGTTGTAGGGATATCTTTTCCTTCACGTATCAGGAAGCTCAGTTGCGGTATACCAGATTACCTCAGGGCTTTGCTCTCTCACCCGGCATATTTAATCAGGTACTGAAGCAGGCGCTCTCCACTTGTCAATTGCCGGACCAGACCACCCTTATTCAGTATGTAGACGATCTCTTGCTGGCGGCGCCATCTGCAACTGCCTGCATACAGGTCACTAAGACAGTCCTGATGCTTCTGGCAGAGAGGGGTTTTAAGGTTAGTAAACAGAAACTCCAAACTTGCAGATGACAAGTCTCCTTCCTGGGGCGTTTGATCTCCCAAAAGGGGGCAGGGTTGTCCCCTGCCCACAGATCCACCATACTGCACCACCCCAAACCCCTGCTGGTAAAGGACATGCTCTCCGTCCTTGGCCTTACAGGGTACAGCCGCTCCTACGTCCCGGATTACACCAACCTCACGAGCCCCCTCCGACGGATGGTGAAAGACCAAGGTCTGAGGAACCTCTTCGCCCACCTTGTTTGGACGACTGAGGCAGAGCAAACTTCATCCGCTTTAAACAAGAACTGGCTACAGCAGCTGATTTGGCTATTCCGGACTATTCACTCCCATTCTTTTTGGATGTTTCTGTCACAGACACCGTGGCCAATGGCGTCCTGTTCCAGAAAAAAGGGGGAGAGAAGAGAATTCTGATGTATACCAGTGTAATGCTGGATACAATGGAAAAGAGACACCACGCCTGTACACAACACGCAGCAGCCGTGGCAAAGATTATCCAAAAAAACGCTCATATCGTGATGGGACACGCACTTCAAGTCCTCACGACACACAGTGTAGTGGCCTATGTGATTTCTCAAACATTCACTCTGTCGCCACTTAGGCAACAACGGTTGAGCAGGGTTCTGGAGGAACCACATATTTCGTACACCCATGAGGGGATCAATATGGCAGACAGAATTGGAACAGGGCAACCACATCAGTGTGTGGAAAAGGTCCTGAAGGAGGAGAGGGTGTGACCAGACCTACAAGCGACCCCCCTGTCGGAGGCCCGAGATCTCTATACGGATGGCTGCTGTTATAGAGACGAGAAGGAAGGACTGAAGGCAGCATACTCGGTGGTGGAGGACACAGGGGACGGCTGGGAAATAAGAGTGGCCGAGAGACTGGAGGGCCAACAGTCGGCCCAGAGAGCCGAGGTGATGGCAGTAATAGCAGCCCTGAAACTAGGAAAGGGACAAAGAGTCAACATCTACACTGAGTCAACCTATGCAGCAGGGGCAGTGCATGTGGAATTAGGACAATGGCTTCGAGCTGGATTTGTCACTGCCCTCTAATCAGCCCATCAAACATGAGGCGGAAATGAAGGAGTTGGCTGAAGCACTGCTCGAACCACTGGCCGTGGCAGTGATTAAGTGTAAAGGACACGACTCGTCCAACAGCACCACGGCAAAGGGAAACCAGGCCGCAGACCAAGCAGCTAAGGCATCGGCAGGGTATCAGACCAAACTTCTGTTATTGGACGTGGAACAAGAAGTTAGACAGCGACTCAACCTGGAAGAGCTTAAGAAACTCCAAAAGGGGGCGTCCCCACAGGAGAGGACCCACTGGAGAGAGAGAGGCGCTACAGAAGTTTGTTCACAGTTCAACCCAAGACCCGTAATGCGACCAGAAATGGGTAAGTATCCCTTGGTCATTAAACCAGGGAAAGAGATTGTGATTGATTTCACGGATATGGGGACCACGGTACGTGGATATAGGTATGTGTTGATGTGTGTGGATGCTTTCACAGGGTGGCCAGAAGCCTGGCCGGCTAAAAAGGAAGATAGTAATACTGTGATTAATTGTCTAATTAATCAATACATTCCTGCACATGGGTTTCCTGAGAAAATCAGATCAGATAATGGGACTCACTTCAGAAATCAGGACCTACCGAAGGTAGAAGCAATGCTGGGATTGAAGCATGGGTTTGGTACAGTCTACCATCCTCAGTCACAGGGAAAAGTAGAAAGAATGAATAGGACAGTGAAAACCAAATTGGCTAAAATCTGTGCACAGATAAAAATGAATTGGGTGGATGCATTACCGCTTGCCTTAATGTAAGTTAGGTGTTCAGTTAATCAATCTACAGGCTTTACTCCCTTTGAACTTCAGACAGGTAGAGCTTTCCCTGGGCCACACACTACTAGCCCAGTGGAAGGTGATAGCAGAGAAAGTCTGTCAGCTAAAGCTTATTTTAACTTTTTGCAAGGTCTCGTTTCAGCTTTTTCTCAACAGGTGGCGAACAAGGGGGTCTCCGGACAACAGACGGTCCCAGAAGCCGACTGGGTGCTTCTGATGGTCATCAAAAGGAAGTGGTCCAAACCACATTGGACAGGACCCTATAAGGTCACAGAGAGAACATCACACGCAGTGAGGCTGCAGGGAAAAGGCGATACCTGGTAACACTGGTCACAGTGTGCTCCAGGGGACCCACCATCCAGATCACTGACCCAGGTAAAGAAGGACCTGCAAGAACATACCTCTGACTCAGTTGAGACAGAGAAGGACCCTCCTCACGAAGGGGCAGAATAATCCCCGAGGTTTGGGTCTAGGTACTGAGGTAGTCTACCCTCAGTCCGAAGATAAGAGGAACAGCGGCCGACACGGGCCTGAAGGGAGGGGGTGAGAGCAGCGTGTGCCAAGCCTCCAGCCGACGAATCAGAGCGCAGACGGAGGCAACGTCGAGGGATTGTTGGTTGTGATTTTGAGTGGTAGTTTTAGCCGTTGATTTATTTAGTTTATTGTGTATGCTTAGCCATTGTTAGATAGTTTAGTTAACAACTGGGGATTTAAAACGGAGGTGTTTGGATTTTGGTTCAATTTCGGTATTTGTAGGGATACTGGTCACATGTGGATGTTGCTGCATTCCCTGTATGAGATCCCTGGCGCTCCGGGTAATTTCATCCACCATAGAGAAGCAAGACCCTAAGGTCCTCATATCTTTATTGGCTACTGATCCTGATGATGTACACGGTGGTGATGCCATACTAAGGCCTATTGATATGTGATCTCCTAGGGGAGATCAAAAGGGGGATATCAAATTTTGATACTTACATATTAGGGGTGGGCTCTTAGGAGAGCCCAAAAGGGGGAATTGTGGGAATGCAGACACACTTTGTGTGACTAGTACTGCAGCATAGTGTGTAAAGTGTAATCCTATATGTTTAGACACGTGACAGGGTCACCGCTCTTCACAATGAGGGGAGATAAAAGGGAATAACAACTCCATATATGGTAATAGTCTGAATTCCTTTTGTGGAAAAGTACTGGCATGTAGGGCGGTGGCCATCATCTATATGCATTCTATAGATTCCGCCTATAGCTCAGATCTCTCTGTGTGTCCCATGAGGGTTGATCTCCAGAGCGCTCTGTATAGTTTAAATAAAACCTGTAATCAGCTGAACCACTCCAGCCGCCTCTGTGTACTTCCTCATCAACGGACCCGGGTAAATCACGTGTGTATTTAACATTATGGAGTTCCACAAGGCTCTGTGCTAGGACTGATTCTGTTCACCCTGTACATGCCTCTTTTAGGCAATGTTATTAGGACGCACTCTATTAACTACCATTGCTATGCAGATGAAATCTATCTATGAAACCTGTTAACACAAACCAGTTAACCAGACTTCAAGGGTGTCTAACTGACATAAAGGCTTGGATGACCAGTAAATTTCTACTTTTAAATTCAGAGAAAACAGAAGTTACTGTATTTGGGCCTAAAAACCACAGAAATTACTTTTCTAAAATTATAGCTACTTTAGATGGCACAGCCCTAGCCTCCAGCACTACTGTGAAAAACCTTGGACTTATTTTTGACCAGGACATGTCCTTTAACTCACACATAAAACAAATCTCTAGAACTGCATTCTTTCACCTGCACAACATTGCCAACAAAATGATGCAGAAAAACTAGTCCATGCATTTGTTACCTCAAGGCTAGATTACTGTAACTCATTACTATCTGGATGTCCCAGGATCTCCATAAAAAGCCTCCAGTTAATCCAGAATGCTGCAGCCAGAGTCCTGACAGGAACTAGCAAGAGTGATCATATTTCTCCTATATTAGCTTCTCTTCATTGGCTCCCTGTAAATTACAGAATAGAATTTAAAATCCTTCTTCTCACATACAAATCCCTTCATGATCAAGCTCCTTCATACCTTAAAGACCTCATAGTACCATATTATCCCAATAGAGCACTTCGCTCTCAGAGTGCAGGTCTACCTGTGGTTCCCAGAGTTTCCAAAAGCAGAATGGGAGGCAGAGCCTTTAACTATAAAGCTCCTCTCCTGTGGAACCAGCTCCCAGTCTGGGGTTAGGAGGCAGGCAGGCCAGACCTGTAAATAGTCAGGGCTGGTTTTAGGAGAACGCATTAGCCACTGTGGCTCAATGATTGCTGTTTGAACAGCTTTGTGACTTTCATGAAATCCCATCTCTGACTACATTTTCTATATATTAATAAGAAACCAATTTTATTTTTTGTCAATAATTGTTCTGGTTATCATCTGACAGGAAAAGGCATGAGAGACCACAGGGCAGCCACCACTACTCCTTCCAGATTTGCTTTCTGGAGGGAGGCCAGACAGACATGGCCTCACCAAATGGTAAAAGATGGAAATGGACTTATTTTGTAAATGATCTGATGTTTAATACAGATGTTAATTTGAAATTCCTGCTGGGTTTCTCTGTTTCAGTGGCGCAGAGGTTTACAGTTAGATTTGTCAGTGTTCCTTGTGGAGTACGGGAGGTGGAGTTCCTGGTTGTCCTGTTTTCCACCTTCCCCCAGCTGTCTGATAAACCTTTGGACGTCCTCATAATCCAAGAGATTAGAGACACTGACACCAGAGAGGATCATCAGATCAACTTTTAAGTTTAAACACTTCAGAACTTTTAGCTGCCTCACCAAAATTTGTTCTCATGCACTAAAACACTGGTGCCAGAGGATCTGAAAGGCCATCCTGGGTCCTCTCTCCCCTCTGACTGTTGGAACCTCAGTCACGTCTGTATCCAGACCCATGTACTTAAGGATTTCCACCCTCTTAACAATTTTGAATTCAGTTCCTTTAAAAACAAAAAGGCTTTACAAAGTTCTCTTGAAAATGATCGTTTTTCATTTATTCCATTCTGTCACCCGATGAAAGTTGAGATGAGAAATATTTGTATTCATATTTTATTCTCTAAATTTCTAGTTGGGAGGTGAAGACTGACCTGGCTTCTGCTGCTCCTCCTACTCCTGAGTGACAGCCATTGCCTCCTAGTGGCCCCTACTTGAGGTTGCAGCTTTGAGTTTTCAATGAAACGTAAAGTCAGATTAACTCCTCAAAATCTCATCAGCTCACAGAAATCCTACAATAACAGTTTGTAGGATTTCTGTGAGCTGATGAGATTGTCAAAAATCCATTAAGAATCTTCTCTAAGTCATGTAAATTTATTTCAGATTAAGTTACGATCCATCAACTGATTGTCCAATCTGATTTAATTCACAAAATTTTCTATAATTTTTTGTATGTAGCTGTAAGCTGAACAGTAAATCACATCTGGACGTATGTAGACCTTTACTTTATGTACTACAAAGTTTGGTCTGCAAGCAAAGACACTTTAACATTGCAGTTTATTTAATTGGAGGTCAACACTCCTAATCTAAAAGGAACATTTTTGGACATTCTTGATGGAAAATTTCTCATTTTAACAAGATTGCTTCCAAATTTTCTTAAGTACTTCGCCAACTTGTATCTAAATAATTTACTATTTAAGCTAAAAGACTTTTTCTTTCTGTGCTTTATTCGATTGATTTGTTTAACAGAGGTTTTGGTGTAAGTTAACTTCCAAGATTTGACTTCATTTCAAGGGTAAGGAAGAATTTTACAGTGGTGTGAAAAAGTGTTGGCCCCCTTCCTGATTTTTTTTTTGCATGTTTGTCACACTTTGTTTCAGATCATCAAACAAATTTAAATATTAGTCAAAGATAACACAAGTAAACACATCATGCAGTTTTTAAATGAAGGTTTTTATTATTAAGGGAAAACAAAAAAAAAATCCAAAACATAACTTAACAGGTTTATCACACCTGAGTTCAATTCCTCTAGCCACACCCAGGCCTGATTACTGCCACACCTGTTCGCAATCAAGAAATCACTTAAATAGGACCTGCCTAACAAAGTGAAGTAGACCAAAACATCTTCTAAAGCTGAGATCCTCATGCCGAGATCCAAAGAAATTCAAATCTTAAAAAAAACTGTTATAGGGCTGCTGTATGGTGTCACAAATGAAACACTAGAATGTGCATTTCCTGAGGAACATGTGTGATTGCTGAAAGCGCGCTGTTTATTGCCGCTTGCAATAGATGTCGATCATTTCAGAAGTTGGAAATTGTATCACATCACAAAAATTTTTGGAGTATTGTTAGGAGTATCCATCCCCTAAACCTAATAACTGATTGGGCCACCCTTAGCAGCAATAACTGCAATCAAGTGTTTGCGACAACTTGCAATGAGTCTGTTACAGCGCTGTGGAGGAATTTTGGCCCACTCATCTTTGCAGAACTGTTGTAGGGTTTTCTAGTATAAACCGCCTTTTTAAGGTCATGCCACAGCATCTCAATCGGATTCAGGTCAGGACTTTGACTAGGCCACTCCAAAGTCTTCATTTTGTTTTTGTTTTCGTAGAATGACACATTTTATATTTATATTTTTGAATACCAACCAAGAGTATAAGCGAGTGTTGTTACTAGGACTGGGTTTAAAAATAGATTTTCCATTTCAAATCGATCATCATTTGAAAGATCTTATATATATTTTTATAAGATCCATGAATTGATTTAGAGGTATATGCTTTTTCCAGCATACTCATATGCTGAGGGAGAACCAAAACATGACAGAAGCTACGACAGTGAGAGTACCGTCAGGCCTGAAGGTTGATGTGTGGCAGCATTTTGGATTCAAAAGGTATGAAAAGAAGAGCTGTTCAAAAGCAAAGCTGTATGCAAGCTCTGCCAACTTAAAGTAAAATATTGTGGAAATACCACAAATCTCTAAAACCATTTGAACAGATATCACACACTTTACCACTGAATTGAATGAGAACGTGTGCCCAAACTTTTGACTGGTACTGTAATATATGTCCATACATGCTGAAATTGATGGTTTCTACCACCTTGTTAATATACTGGCCCCATGATATGTTACCTACTCACAAACATTTGAGCGAAGTGGCTATACCTAACACATATGCACAAGTGAAACATCGTACCTCAGCGTTGCACCTTCACTTAAGTCAGCTGAGAGAGATGCTTGAATTTGCAAGCTGTACATCCAGAGCAACAGATTTGTATTTGATTATCATTTCTCACTACTGTACAGTATATTGATGACGACTGGAAACTCGTGTCTCATGTTTTACAGACCAAGGTCACTGAAACAATCTACATAGGGATTAATCTAGCTTAACCGTTGACAGAGACTATACACGACTGGGAGCTTTTCAAAGACGCAACAAACGTTGTTTGAAGCCATATTATTTACACTGGCAGACTGGTGATGTGATCTAAAATCCAAAGTTGTTTATCACACACTGAAGATTTGACATGGTTCATTTCGGATTTGTTTACCTATTCAGGGTTGTTTTCTAACTCTGGTAGAGAACGGGGTTCAGGTGGATTTGTTGTGTCCTTTCAATGCTGAAATTGTACACATGGCAAACTTGAATTAGTATCTACTACTATAGAGATGCACTGTTATTGTTAAATAAAAAGTCCATTAATGTAATTATTTTGGGTAATTTTTTTAACAAAGTTAAACATTCTTTAGTAATACACCTGGTTCTTTTTTTTGTACAACTTGCAACATTAGTGTTGTGAAAAGCTTTCTTAACCAAGCAGAATTGCTTTTGAAATGGAAATATCATTAAATTAGTAAATATTGAATCAAATCAAGACCTTGTGAGTAGGAATAGAACTCAATTCAATTCAATTTTATTTGTATAGCGCCAAATCACAATACAAATCATCTCAAGGCACTTTACAAAAACTAAAACTAAAAACCCAACAATTCCCTTATGAGCAAGCACTTGGCGACAGTGGAGAGGAAAAACTCCCTTTAACGGAAGAAAAAACCTCCAGCAGAACCGGGCTCAGTTTGGGCGGCCATCTGCCTCGACCGGTTGGGGTGAGTGGATAGAGCAGAGAGAAAAGAACAGCAACAATAAACAACAAATAGACACTGCAGGTTGGTGGGACCAGTAACTGCACATCAGTGATATACAGCTCCAGGACCAGGGACACCTGCAGAAGGTACAGAGAGAACAGAGAGAGAGGGAGAGAGCACAAACTAGGGGAGAGAGAGAGCACAAGGTTAGTAAGATTCAATGGTGGAATATACATGAGGTGGGAGGAGAGAAGAGAGGGGAGGGGAAGGGAAAGGGGGGGGGGAGCTCAGTGCACCAATGGTCCTCGGGCAGTCTAGGCCTATAGCAGCATAACTAACTAAGGGATGGTTCAGGGTTGCCTGAAGCCAGCCCTAACTATATGCTTTGTCAAAGAGGAAGGTTTTAAGTCTAGCCTTAAAAGTATAGAGAGTGTCTGCCTCCTGAACCCAGGCTGGGAGCTGGTTCCACAGGAGAGGAGCTTGATAACTAAAGGCTCTGCCGCCCATTCTACTTTTGAGAACTCTGGGAACCACAAGTAGGCCTGCACTCTGAGAGCGAAGTGGTCTATTGGGATAATATGGTACTATGAGGTCTTTAAGGTATGAAGGAGCTTGATTATGAAGGGATTTGTATGTGAGAAGAAGGATTTTAAATTCTATTCTATATTTTACAGGGAGCCAATGAAGAGAAGCCAATATAGGAGAAATATGATCTCTCTTGCTAGTTCCTGTCAGGACTCTGGCTGTGGCATTCTGGATTAATTGGAGGCTTTTTATGGAGATATTGGGACATCCAGATAGTAATGAGTTACAGTAATCTAGCCTTGAGGTAACAAATGCATGGACTAGTTAGAACTGATTCGTGAAATCAATAGCAATACCCAGCCCTATTTGTTACTCCAAGTAAATTCAACCATATCTGGAAATTTAGTTCTATGAATGTCTAGTAAGTTAAATCTCTCCATAAAAGAAAGATAGGCACTCATTTTGAGCAGGCTGCAATCAATCAATTCAACTGCCCACTACACTGACGTCACCAACTAAAATGAGGAAGTTTGGAAAAGTACATACACAGTCTGTTCTCTGTAGTTGGATGTTATGTAAATTAGAGTAGAGTTGTTGTAGTGAGCAACTCGACAAATATGAACTTTAACAATAGTTCAGCTTCAGTTTAACATTTTATCTACTGTGAAATCTGAAACTTTGTCAGTGTGGAAACACTTTAAAATGTGCTGGTTTTCAAATTAGGTTTGACTGTCTAGAAGAAATTGGTGTTTTTAACTCATGCTATTATGACAGTAAATGTACTGACCTGTTCTGTTTGGTCTGGGAGGCGGGAAGAGGGCATTCAGCTGCCTCTTCAGATGATCATTCTCCTTCTGCAGACTGGATGCATCTTCCTCCTACTCCCTGCCTTTCCACCACCTCAAAGATTTCTCAGGCAACGGCGGACAGTCGCTCCTTTGTAAAAAGTTGCAGTTTTGCAAATTGAGGTATTGTTTCTGCCTCCTCCTCTTCATCATCTCCTTTTATTCTGCTGGTCATTACCTGCTCCATCTGAGCTCACCAGTTCTATGCATGTGCATGCAGACACCCATAAATATATGCATAATATTTGTGTAGAGCAGGTGTATCCGACCCTGGTGAGACACTGCCTGCTTGTTTTCCAACTACCCGTGTCCTACTCACTACTGGCAACCTAGATCAGGTGGTTTCAGCCATTTGGATGCTGAACAGATTTCATTGGCTCTGGTTCAACTTTTTCTGCAAGTTATTATGGTGTTACGCAGTTAAAGAGATATTGTGCCAAAAACACAAAGGTGTGGAACTTACTTAGTTGAATCCAGCTGGTGTGTCAAGTGTCAACTTACAAACTAAAGTCCTGAATGACTGGAAATATGTTTTAAAGCAGTATCGGTGGTTTTATGGAATTAAATCATTAGTCTAAGTCATTAATTTTTTTCTTTAGAATTTGAAGGTCTGCCTAAAGAATAGAATGTTTGATCTCTTAAGCTATCTTTTCTTTTCAAACTTTGCTAACTTCTTGTATTGTCTCCTGTCATGTTAATGTACATCTTTTTTGCCATATGTCCCTTCTTTCACAGTGTAAATAGTTCTTGGAGTATGTATATGATGAATATTCTTTAAAAGAAGAAGTGTTATGCTCTTGTGGTGGTGGTGAAGGAAAGAACAGGTGAGGACCCAAATGCAGGACAAACAGGCAGGTTTATTCCCCTGGATCGTCCAGGGTTCAGGCAAACACATAAAAGTCCTCCGCTACTCAGCGGACAGGCAGACAGGACAGGCACACTCTTCACACTACCAATTCTCACTAGTACACTTAACTAATGTTCCCACAGGGAACAAAGGAAAACCAGGGACATATATACACACAACTGAAGAACCAATTAAACACATGTGAACACAATCTAACTGATGACCAAACGAAAACACAAAGCTACCTCTAACTAACAGAACAGGAACCCAGGAAACTGACCAAAATAAAATGCAAACAGGAAGACAAGGCTCGGGGCCTAACAAGAAGCATAATGAGAGTGGTTTACGGTTTACCTTTCATCTCACTCCTTGTCCCACAGCGTGCTTATGCCACTACTTTTAGGAGCAGCTGGAATGGAAAATAAGATGGAGAAGTGCCACATTCCCTAAATGTAACTTTAATTTTCTGTCAGTCATTGTTCTGGTTATTGTCTGACAAGAGGAGGAGAGGCAGCCAACACAAGTACTTGCGCTCTACCTTCTCCCGGCTGGCTGAAGACTCACTTTACATTTTGTACATCAAATAGTATTAAACAGCAACAAACACCACAATAACAACACCAAATGTTAAAATCAGTGAGGGCCACAAAAGCTTTCATCTACATCAGAAAGGGTGATGGCTCTTGTGAGCAGGAGGAAGAGGGCTTCTCTCAAGGAGCTTTTTAACTTTTATATTGTGTATTCTAACCACATCCTTAGATTTTCTACATTTTACAAACAAACTGATTTTATCTTCTGTTCATCTTGGTTCTGATTATCTTCTGACAAGATGAGACCTGGCAGACCAACCCATGACATGAGCAATGCCAAGAGCTCACCAGTGTTTGAGCAAAGGCACAAAGAAACAGCTGAGTACTGGAGGAAGTAAGTAATGCTCATCTTTTGTTATAGTGCCCCATGCCTCTATAACAGAAGAAGATATTAGCGCGTAAATTGAACCATGTTATTTGCCAAGGAATAGTCCGAACACATACAATAACAACCCCAAAATCCACAAAAGTTGTTTTTACATTTCTGTTTATGTACAGATAAAGACATGTTGTAAAGACAGCCATCCCTTATGCCTAGGCAGGCTAACCATGTCTTGACTCCAGTCCTGTAGAAAACAGAAATCCATCTCATCTCATACTAAAAAAAATAAATAAATAAAATGTAATACATTACCCAAAATGTCATACCATTAAACTAAATTGTCAATGATCATCATATAAGTTGTTCAGTCAGGTGACAGATTGAGAGGAAACAATGGGTGGAATCATTCGGTTAAGTGATAATACAATCAAACACATCCTTTGCACACCACAGGCCACAAAGGAAGATGTCTTGTTTAATTTTTTTACCTTTCCCCATATCGGAAAATACTAATATACTCTACACCTGAAGCTCTTATATAAAGAAGACAAAACCCTGTTGTGTATTAATGGATGATAAAAACACAAAAGTTAGGAGAGAAGAGAGGAAAAAAAATTATGGTAGTTTGAGTGGGGGATATGTGGCAATGTTAATGAAAGAGCATTAATCACCACCAGGGCAGTGATGGACACTGGCACAACTATCCCTTGCTGCAGATGGAAGACTCCCATGTAAAAGCATTCATTGAAGAGTGGAAAGAAAAAAAAACATGATAATGCAGGATGGAAGTAAGTTCACACATGCTTTCTCACATCACAACAATAATTACCTTTCAATAAAGAAATGCATCAGGAGTGGAATTACCCGGCACACAATGGCTATCAGTGTCTTTCTGACTTAATAGAGAAACACTCATCGGTCAAAATGCTAAGTTATTTTCTTTAGAGAGAAAATATTCTTTGAATACATAGTGAGGTGCCAAGACATGCAGAGAGGGAAAGATCAAGAGGACACCTGTGGAGGAGAGTATAAGAAGGATCTTAGGTCAGTATGTTTTCAGAAATCACCTTTCAACACATCCTCCCTGAGTATGAACAGGCAGCTCTGCTTGTATATTTTATGCTAGAGATCAGAGAATTTAAAGTAAGTTATGTAGAGACTAATACATGCCAAAGCATAATCAGATACAGCTGTAGGTGCAATGCTCAGCAGTAGACGTTTTTAAAAAAATATATTTTGCATTAGCAGGAAACAATTGTGTTGAGTGAAATATGTTTAAGTGTCAGTATAATAGTTTTCCTGCTGTATCCACAACTGGTTAACTAAAAAAATGTGTTTCATCTTTATGCTTTAGGCACTGGATTAGGAATAGGAAAAGAGTTTGATGCTGACTATGATGATGATGATTACAGGGAAAGACTATTTTTCTTTATGTGAGATGTATGTTATGGTATACGGGTGTGGACCTGCGTGCAGAGAAGAGGAGACCAGAGGTAAGTGCACAAACCAAGGACTTATTATGGAGGCAAATAGTAAGGTATCTCACAGCAGTCTTGATGCAAACAAGCATAAAACAATCCAGCTAGGCTAAGGAAATGCACCGCTGAACAGCTACGTAGCATCTATCCTCTCAGCGGCTGGATCAAGAGTCACTGGCAAGCACAGGTGAATCTTCTGACAGATGTGTAGCTGGAAGTCCATGGTATAAGTACCGTCTCAGATGAGTAGCTGAGAAGCACCTGCGTAAGCCCAGCCATTCTCATCTCATACCTGTAACTAAGGCAAAAGAGTAGGGACAAAAAAGGGAAAACAGGGAGAAAACAGGACATCCTAACTCCTGACAGTACCCTGGTCACCACCTGGTGGACATCCAAGATGGATCATACGGTATATGCTGGGTGGTTGTTACTCATTCTTGGAGGAGGTGGATCCTTGGCCAGAAAACTGAGGGTGCTGTGGGTGACAGCTTAAGCAGAGACACATGAAAAGTGGGATGAACGGGAAGGGAGGGATTGTCACTACAAAAAATCAGACTGAGTGCTCATTTGTGGAAAGAGCTGATCCAGGATCTGCAGGTTTATTCTATAAACACAGTAGCAGTGGGCTCAGTCAGTACACACACACAGGTAGACCAGTCTCCAGCACCAGCATTAGCTAGCTTTTTTTTTTTTTTTTAAAAGATGTACATTTATGCCCTGACTCAGGTTACACATTCCATGTATAAATTCAATGCCCACAGTAACCCTGTTTATGCCTCCTGTAAAGTAACTAACAGAATTAACAGCAGTTGAAACATTAAAATTAATAATTTTCACCACAACCCACTGTAACAAAAGTAAATGTGCAGAAATATGTATCTTTCTAAAAGGAAGAAGAAACAAAATAAAATAAAATAAACATTGGCATGACAAAAAATATTCCTGTCATCAAATTAATTGTGTCAATGTGCCTTTAGTACAAATGCATGTAACTGACATCAAAACAAGCCAAACGTACCTATAAACACAATAGCAGGGGCTCAGTCAGTACACACACACACACACACACACACACACACACACACACACACACACAGGTAGACTCTCTCCCAGTCTCCTAGAGCAGGTCAAACAATATACTAATGAGGCAAAATCTCTGTCAAAATAAACATCAATAAAGTCAGTTTTTTGTCAACCAAAAACAATGACAAACTCTAAAAACATGTTAACAGCAACATGACATTATGTTTGCATGTCCAGTCATCCCTCCAGACCTCCTTCATAACACTCCTACACATTGCATCTTACTACTTGTTTACTTATTCCAAAGCTAATCACTAGTACACAAATTGCATTTTGCAGGAGATTTATAACAGACTACATGCTATAGCTAACTTAACATATTCCAAGGGTAAAGGAATATCTTCAGAGCTTATCTGAACTGTAGCTCACTTCTACACAGGCCAGTGTCATTCATACTCATTTACATTCCTGCAACACACTCTGTTTATGGACTCAAGCCAACATTCTTTACAATTGCTCTTTTCCAATATCTCTGTCTGGCAAAGCTCTAATAACATTTAGAGATATATGGTGGCTCAGAGTAGGGAGGAATGCTGAAGCAAAAGATACTTTCAAAATCTGAATTGATATGTATTATTCACAGCCGTTGCTATAGGTTTTAAGATGTTGAAGTTTATCGTAATATCTATTCACCTCAACTTCATTAACCTACTGCTCAGACATGATTCCTTTTGGCAGCTTGTGTGAAAACATTTGTCCTATTCCATGAGCTGCTTTTACACAAGACTGCGATGCCTTTTCCTCTTGCATTTTAAGAATGATGGATGTCAAGTCTTCAGTCTCCAGAGTAATTTCTGGAGACAAGTGTCCAACATGAGCAATGTGAAATTCTCATGCACAATGTGTCGCAATTGTAGATGGTTATAATAATTTAAACTTTTTGTATTGTGTGTGTGAGTGGGTGTAAGGAATTAAAACTATATAATTCAAAGCTTTATGTTATCACAGCTACACAAGAATTTTCAACTCTCAAGAGTTGGTGTCCTTGGTTTGGTTAATCCATAATTTCAGTTCCATAATTTTGAGTAACTGAATTAAAGATAAAGGTTAGCACTGTTGCCTCACAGCAAGAAGGTCGTAGGTTCGCAACCCGGCCTTTCTGTGTGGAGTTTGCATGTTCTCCCTGTGCTTGCGTGGGTTTCCTCCCACAGTCCAAAAACATGCATGCCAGGTTGATTGGTGACTCTAAATTGTCCATAGGAGTGAGTGTGAGTGTGTGAGGTTGTGTGTCTCTATGTGGCCCTGTGATGGACTGGTGACCTGTCCAGGGTGTACCCCTGTCTTTCACCCGAAAGAGAGCTGGGATAGGCTCCAGCAGATCCCCGTGACGCTGGTTCAGGAAAAAGCACGTATAGAAAATGGAAGGATGGATGAATTAAAGATAAAAGGCAGCATGGTGGCTGAGTGGTTAGCACTGTTGCCTCCCAGCAAGAAGGTCCTGGGTTTGCAATCTGGCCTTTCTGTGTGGAGTTTGCATGTTCTCCGTTTGCTTGTGTGGGTTTACTCCGGATGGTTGGATGGAATTAAAAATAATGAAACCTGTAGACAGTACACACCTTAAACATCTGTTTTGCAGCCATAGTCAATCACAGCTCTAGTGTAGGATATTATTCTTATTAGTGAATAAAAATGCTGTCTGTACCACAGCTTTCATTACACAAGATAACTATTGCACTCATCACTGTAAGTTAAATGAAAAGGTCAGATGTTTACCACTGAAAACTAGAAGGGATCAGGATACCTGTGTAGTCATCTGTAAATAATATTTAATATCCTTGGAAGAGTTCAGAGATCATAGACATCACACTAGATCACGGAAGACACTGGCTTTAATAGTCACCTTAGCTTCAGTTTGAACAAAGGGTTTGGAGAGGTTTTGGGCACACGAGAGTGGATTGCTTCACTACATGCAACAATGTTTGCAGAGTGGTTTTCTCTGTGGGGACAGGACATTCCTCTTCTGGCACAGGATGAATTCATTCTTGGTCTATGTCATGGTGCCTCCTGTATATTTTTTGCCCAGTGTCTCTGATCTTGCACCTCGTTGATGGGGTTGCAATAGAGGTCTTTTAACTGACTGGGTTTTGTGGCTTCCAGTTCTGCAGCACCTGCTGATGGGCCCTCTGTTGAAGCTCCCCGGGAGGGATGAAGTCCTCTCACAAGCAGGGTGGAGAGCGTTTGTGGGTCTGGCCGGTGAGAGGGAATGTTTAGAGAGCTTGGGATCTTCCCCTGCAATTGTGGCCACTGCCCAAGGGGCTTGCACTGCTGTACACTCTATAATGGGATGCATGTCAAAAGTGGTGCACAGAGAAGGGAGCTTCTCTATCCTCGTTTTCACTACCACTGTTGTTGTTTTTCCACCAGTTACTCCTGGAGAGGAATTTGGTTTTTAGCAACATTAAGATATATGCTGTAGATATTTCCACCTGTCACAAGGGATTCGGCAACAGGTCAATGTTCATCGACCACCTCACTAATGCTTTTTGAGTGTGTGTGTTAAGGGGGTGCTCCCTGGTGCTAGCTCTTAGTTTTTTGCATGCTCGTGAAACAGGCTGTTCTTTTTCCTCTCAGAAAAACCACTCTACTATTGACTTTGGCATTTGCAGAGAGGAGAGTGAGTGAACTCTCAGTACCCCCCCTTAAAATGTGAAAGGCAGGATCTCTTTAAAGAATAAGCGCCTGAGTAGCTGGCAGCAAAGTCTAGAAGCCCCTGGATCTCTAACTCTTTGTTGACATGTTTTTAAAAAACTAAAATCTGATTTTGCTTAATCACTTATGGATGTTGCTGTAGAAAGAAGAATTTACACAAGACCTTTAACCTCCTCTTACTACAACATACCATATCTGTGTTTCTTGATTTCTTGTGTTTCAAATTCATGGGCATGTAGTTCCTACAGCACCTCCTCTTGCATTCTTCAGACGGTTTAGCCAGATGTTCCCAGCAGACCCACAAAATCGATCATCGACCTCAAGCCTGGTGACACATGCACTGATGGACACCCCTATGCTCGAAGATGGTGTTATGGTCAAGCTGTGACAAGCACAGACGTCCAACAACAAAACACCACTTGGGTTCAGATTGGGGAGGCCGTTTCTCAACCCAACTACTTGAGAGGAAACTTAGCAACTAACCAGAGTCAATAGTCTATCAACAACATAAATGAAAATCAATAAAACTTTGCATAGTTAAATGGATTAACCACAAGCATGAGTGACAGATAAACAATAGCACAGCTTCTATATCGCACTGTAATCTGATGCCAATCCTCTGTAGAAGTCTGGTCCCACATGTTACATATTTATCCATCCATCCATCCATCTTCTATACCCACTTATTCCTTAACCAGGGTCACGGGGATCTACTGGAGCCTAAGTCAGCTCTCTTTTGGGTGGAAGGCAGGGGTACACCCAGGACAGGTCACCAGTCCATCACAGGGCCACATAGACAAACAACCACACACATTCACACTCACTCCTATGGGCAATTTAAAGTCACCAATCAACCTAACATTCATGTTTTTGGACCGGAGTACCTGGGGTTAACACACGCTAGGACGGGGAGAACATGTAAACTTCTGTAAAATACAGAAAGGTCAGCTCAGAGCACCAATGGTCCTCGGGCAGTCTAGGCCTATAGCAGCATAACTAAAGGATGGTTCAGGGTTGCCTGAAGCCAGCCTTAACTATACGCTTTGTCAAAGAGGACGGTTTTAAGTCTAGCCTTAAAAGTACAGAGAGTGTCTGCCTCCTGAACCCAGGCTGGGAGCTGGTTCTACAGGAGAGGCGCTTGTTAGCTAAAGGCTCTGCCTCCCATTCTACTTTTGGAAACTCTGGGAACCACAAGTAGACCTGCACTCTGAGAGCAAAGTGTCAGGTTTCGGGGAACTATTATAAATTTTGGACCAAAAATGCACCCACTCTGGTACTTAATGTTCAACTCAAGACTTTATTTAATGAAATAAGACAAGAAGGCAGAAACAGACACTAGCTAAGCAGGGATTGGTCTAGACAGGGAAACTCATGGACGTGAAACCAGAACAGGACACAAGAAAACAAGGCACGAGGGTCTACATAAAAACATGAACATGGGACAAGGACACGAGGGGACAAGGTCGGAGGAATCTGGGTCACACACACTTGGGGAGACGCACCAGATCACACAAACACTTGAAAATGAGAGACGGGGAGTCAGGGCATGAAGGTCTGGGTCACACACACACCTCGGGAGACGCACAAAACCACAAGAGAACATGAACACATTAATCCTCTGGGGTCTGAGGGGGTCCTGACATTTGTGCTTTTTTCAGTGTTTTTTAAACATATTGATGTCTAAAGTCTAATAACACTGTAATCAGCACAAAATGGGCTACGACAATATGTGAGCAGCAAGTTTATACAGTGGGTACGGAAAGTATTCAGACCCCTTTAAAATTTTCACTCTTTGTGTCATTGCAGCCATTTGCCAAAATCAAAAAAGTTCATTTTATTTCTCATTAATGTACACTCAGCATCCCATCTTGACAGAAAAAAACAGAAATGTAGAAATTTTTGCAAATTTATTAAAAAAGAAAAACTGAAATATCACATGGTCATAAGTATTCAGACCCTGTGCTCAGTATTGAGTAGAAGCACCCTTTTGAGCTAGTACAGCCATGAGTCTTCTTGGGAATGATGCAACAAGTTTTTCACACCTGGATTTGGGGATCCTCTGCCATTCTTCCTTGCAGATCCTCTCCAGTTCTGTCAGGTTGGATGATGAACGTTGGTGGACAGCCATTTTCAGGTCTCTCCAGAGATGCTCAATTGGGTTTAGGTCAGGACTCTGGCTGGGCCAGTCAAGAACGGTCACAGAGTTGTTCCGAAGCCACTCCTTTGTTATTTTAGCTGTGTGCTTAGGGTCATTGTCCTGTTGAAAGGTGAACCTTCGGCCCAGTCTGAGGTCCTGAGCACTCTGGAAGAGGTTTTCTTCCAGGATATCTCTGTACTTGGCCGCATTCATCTTTCCTTCAATTGCAACCAGTCGTCCTGTCCCTGCAGCTGAAAAACACCCCCACAACATGATGCTCCCACCACCATGTTTCACTGTAGGGATTGTATTGGGCAGGTGATGAGCAGTGCCTGGTTTTCTCCACACATACCGCTTAGAATTAACGCCAAAAAGTTCAATCTTGGTCTCATCAAACCAGAGAATCTTATTTCTCATAGTCTGGGAGTCCTTCATGTGTTTTTTGGCAAACTCTATGCAGGCTTTCATGTGTCTTGCACTGAGGAGAGGCTTCCATTGGGCCACTCTGCCATAAAGCCCTGACTGGTGGAGGGCTGTAGTGATAGTTGACTTTGTGGAACTTTCTCCCATCTCCCTACTGCATCTCTGGAGCTCAGCCACAGTGATCTTTGGGTTCTTCTTTACCTCTCTCACCAAGGCTCTTCTCCCACGATTGCTCAGTTTGGCTGGACTGCCAGGTCTAGGAAGAGTTCTGGTCATCCCAAACTTTTTCCATTTGAGGATTATGGAGGCCACTGTGCTCTTAGGAACCAGGAGTGCTGCAGAAATTCTTTTGTAACCTTGGCCAGATCTGTGCCTTGCCACAATTCTGTCTCTGAGCTCCTTGGGCAGTTCCTTTGACCCCATGATTCTCATTTGCTCTGACATGCACTGTGAGCTGTAAGGTCTTATATAGACAGGTGTGTGCCTTTCCTAATCAAGTCCAATCAGTTTAATTAAACACAGCTGGACTCCAATGAAGGAGCAGAACCATCTCAAGGAGGATCAGAAGAAATGGACAGCATGTGAGTTAAATATGAGTGTCACTGCAAAGGGTCTGAATACTTATGACCATGTGATATTTCAGTTTTTCTTTTTTAATAAATTTGCAAAAATTTCTACATTTCTGTTTTTTTCTGTCAAGATGGGGTGCTGAGTGTACATTAATGAGAAATAAAATGAACTTTTTTGATTTTGGCAAATGGCTGCAACGACACAAAGAGTGAAAAATTTAAAGGGGTCTGAATACTTTCCGTACCCACTGTACAGTATTATGTTTTTGAGAAAAAAGTGGTTATGCATGGCTAGTGAAAAACTACAATTTTTTACTCACTGAAATAAGACCATAAAACACAAACAGAACATTGGTTCACAAGACTTTGGAGACCAGCATGTTGTAGGCTAAAGTGTTTACTTCAGAGTGCTGTGAATGTCATCTTGTTCACACATTCACAGTAAACAATACACTGATTTAAATTTTCTAAGACACTTTTTGTCCAGAAAGGCCATATGCAAGAGGGTGTGTCTGAGGATGAATAGTCATGTGATTTACCTGAGAACACAAAAGACGCACTGAACGACCAGACAAAGACGCATAATGAGCCTTTCAGTCAATGTAGATGGGACGGATTAGTGCAGCACAATACAACAATGAGGAGCCAAACGATCCTCATTTGAGTTAAAAATCAGTGTTTTTACTCTGAGGACAAGCTAAACTATTTGTCTCTGTGTGGAATGTAAGGAGCGCCGCTTCACGTGCGTAACGCGCCATCATCCAAACGCGCCGAAAAAGTGAGTAAATTCTATGATGAAGTTTTTTGTGTCATTTCTCGGGGGTGTGCACATATTTACCTGGTTCACCTGAGATTATTTACATGTGAACAGTGGACAGTGTACAAGGCGGGACCGCATTACCTTTTTCAAGGTCAGGCGGGACGCGAGGGGACGCTTTAACTGGGTGAGCGGGAAGCAAGGCTGATCGGAGGCAGGAAGCGTGACAAAACGCGTTCCACCCTACCACCCTTCCCCGAGTCCAATCAATTAGGGGGCTATGGACATGTAACCAGGGGTGTCCTAAAACTAAGGGCGTACTCAGAGTTGGAATAACTTTAAAAACGATCTCCTCTCGGTGGTTACCCGAGAGGAGAAGCGTTTTGGGTCCAGCGGTGTGGGTAACTATAGCTAACAGCCGGCCGTCTAGAGCCTCTGCCCGGGCCGGGTGAGCTAATGGTCTGAGGGGCAGGTTTAGCTGGCGGGCCAGTGTAACATCTAAAAAATTATCATCGGCCCCAGAATCAATAAGAGCCGAGAGGGAAAACTCTCTGGAAGCCTGAATTAAAACTGCTGGGAGGAGTAGGCGAGTGGAAGAGTGGGACCTACCAGATATCTGGCTCACCAGTAACCCCAGTCCTACTGGTGAGCCAGATATCTGGTAGGTCCGAGATCACGTGGTCCCAGCTCTTACAGTATCGGCAGCTGCGTTGGCGTTGCCTGACCTCGGAGCTCGTCCTAGTATCCCCTAGCTGCATCGGCTCCTCCCGATCATCGGCCATAGTGGGCCTCGTAACAGCTGGATTACAGCTGCCACCCCCGTGTGGTCTGGAAAATCAAAAATCTCCTTAAACAGGGTTGTAAACTCCACAAACGAAAAACTCTCCAACGGTCTAGAGGAAAAAACGGCTTGTGCCCAGGCCAGAGCCTCGTCTCTTAAAAGTCCAAACAGAAAAATTAACTTGTTCTCGTCGGAGGCGTATGCCAACGGTCGAGACTTAAAGACATTGGAGCACATTAATAAGAAACTACGACACTTATCTGGCTCTCCGCAGTAGGGCGGGGGATCCGGCACTCGAAACTCCTGCAGTGGGGGGCGTAAACACCGCCGCAGCTTGGGAGGCGGGAGGTGGCGGTCCAACAGGAGTCGGCGGGGCGAACCGGGCCGACAGATCCTGTAATTGTTCCGTAAAGAGGGAGACTTGAGTCAGGAGCTGCTGATGCGTCTCCGCTAAGGAGTGCAGGGCGCGATCTTGGTCCCCCAGTAGAGTTCCCTGACGTGAGAGGGCCTCTCGAAGGTCCGGTTGCCTGAAAGCGTCCTCCGTCCTCTGACCTGCTGGGTCCATCCAGGCCAGATCGTTCTGTTATGAGTTGGGGAACTGAGGGGCCCAAACGCAGATCAGATGCTGAGAGTGTCTTTATTGTGCAAGGAAAAACAGTTAGTAAAGTGCAGGAAGGTGCCTCGTTGCTGGACCCGCCCTTGGAACTCCGCGGAAACCAGCCGTCGACGGAGCGGGATCCGTGTGGCGACTCGGGAGCCCCTCAGAGGTGTGGGACCAGGTTGAGTGGAGGCTACCAGGTGAGTAGAGTAGACGATCTGGCAACTGGCTGGGGAAAGCCAGCAGCCTTATAGGGTCGTTGATCCCTGGAACCCCCCTTTCTCCCACTACACCTGTGAACACTTAACAGACAGACACGGAAGGAGAGGGAATGAGAACACACGAGGAGGAGGAATGAGACCAGGGAAAGGCGCAGCGCCTCTCCCGACGGTGGATGGTACCGCCGCCTCATGACAATATCTGTATATTTTACCACACTCTTCACAGTATTTCATCGACTGGCATGGTATCATGGTATAATGATTTGATTTGTGTCAAATGCATTTACAATCGTCACATTTAACTAATGTACTAATGTACCGGAGTACTGATGACACTGTGTTGAGTACCACACAAATTGTCCACAAGCTCTGTGAAATCTACTGTACCAAACAATGTTTGAACATCACCTTGAGCTGAATCAACAGTCAAATCAGTTATGCAGCATTCAGACTCTCCAGGATCTATGTTGCTCATTCAGTCTCAGCAGCCCACAGATCATCAATATGAGGTGTAGATGCAGCATCAAGCCTCCTCCTCCTCTTCTTCTTCTTCACTGTACAACACTCCCTGTACGTCTGCATCTCTGTCTTTTAGAAGGCTGGATTTCCTCTGCATACAAGCAAACATATAATTTAAAAGGCTTGCATTTTTATTTTATTTCTGAAATTTATATATATATATATATATATATTATTTATTAATTTATGAAAAAGTGCCTTCTCACCATCTGAATAATAACTCCTCTTATGATCACTCGGTTCCCTCTGCTGGCTGGATGCAGCTCCCAGGTGAATTGGCGTATCACTCTGGCTCAAGAGCTCCTTCTGCTGGCTAGACATCTGAGAGGCCTCAGCACTCAACCCTACATGCACATGAGATTCAGCCATACTAATACAGATAGACGCTAATTCTAACGCTATCGTTAAAGTGTAGTGTTGATTTTTTTTTCCTCACCGCCTCTAATTATTTCTCCTAAAAGATTTACACACACCTGCCTTTCAGAGGCAACCTGCCGTGCCTTGGGACACCTAAATTCTCTACAAACACAACAATGATTTTTAAAACTAGCCATTTTCAACAATTTGTTTATCAAGTACAGCAACATGCACGTATGGACTACAGTCTGGAAAAGCATTTATAATCCATGTTTTTCCATGATCGGCCAACCCTTAAGGGAAGCCAAGACAAAATACACACACACACAGGCTGACCAGCGATGACATGTTTAGCCGCATGTCGTTCCGTCGTTGGCTGTCTAGGTGGTGTCCAGCAAACGATGTGGGCTTCATAGACAATTGGGCCACTTTCTGGGGAAAACCCGGTCTGGTAGCGAGAGACGGCATCCATCCCACTTTGAATGGTGCAGCTCTCATCTCTAGAAATTTGGCCGGGTTTATTAGCCGACCTAAAGTCATGTCCAGTGTTTGCCAAGATGGCGACCGACAAGATGGCGACCGACACAATCAGTGAGGCACCTACAACGCCATCAACACCAAGAACAACAACAACAACGCCAACACTACCTGACAATACCAACTCGGACAACGCCAATCTACTACTCCGCCTAGCAAACAATGAAATCACCAAATTAAAGCACGAAATACGCCGCCTCTCTCACGATCTCCAACAGAAAGACTCCATACTGACTAGCTTCAGGGACATTGCCCTCGAGCAGTCGAGGAAGATCTCCACACTTACCTTCACTCTCCAGGACACTGCCCCATGGGACCCGTCAACCTGGCCACGACCCTCCTCCTCTTCTACACCATGTCTTCGGTCCTCCTGGACCGAGGTTGCGGTTCGTGGGCGGAAAAAAACATCACCACGGGTCTCCGCGTCCCTCCCTAGACCTCTCCAATCGATTTGCACCTCTGTCTTCTGCCACTCCGGACCTACATACTGTCTCATCTGCCAATCACGTACCGGATCGTTCCGCTCCGGTATCCCAACAACACCCGTCACCCGCCAATGTCGTTCGGCGCCGTCACCTGCTCTCGCTCCCCTCTGACGACACCCGCTGCCCCCGCCTTAGTCCAAGTGCTCCTCGCGAAGCCCGTTACCCCGGCGAAAAACAGTCTCCATCCCGCTCAGCTACTACATCCGTGCGCCGTAGGATCCTTCGCGAGGCCGTGCTCAGGCACACTCACGGGCTCCCTAGCTACGGACCAACCGAACTGCCGCCTCCATCTTCCACCTCAGCACCTGATGTCACCGCCCCGCCTCCCCGCCAGTCAGCAAGACGACACGACTCAAACGGCCAACTACTGGCGTCTTCTCCACGCCCCCTTTTCCCCCCAACCACGTTAATCATCGGAGACTCAATTATAAGGAATGTACGCTTTTTCAACGCCACTACTCACTGTTTCCCTGGAGCTACGGCCTCAGACATCTTGGCCATGCTTCCTGGATTACTGCCAACACTTCCGTCGTCCATCATTAGAATGATTGTTCATATCGGAACTTGTGACACGTCACTCCACCAGTCTGAACTAACTAAAAAGGATTTTCTCTCTCTCCTCCACCTCCTAAGCAACTGTGGTAAGACTATTTTCATGTCTGGTCCCATCCCCACGTTTGGAAGAGGCTCTGGCCGCTTCAGCAGAATCCTCAGTCTCAACACCTGGCTCAAGTCTGTCTCCCTGTCCTACAATCTCCAATTCATCGACAACTTCAACCTCTTCTGGAACCGACCTGCCTTCTTTGCAGGAGATGGTCTGCATCCCAACCGCCTGGGCTCCCATATACTTTCCACCAACATTCAACATGCAGTTCACTGTACCCCACACGCTAACACTGGACAACCTGTCCATTCTGTCCCACAAGCCTGACTACCTGACTCCATACTACCAATCCCCTCCATCTGGTCATCCTCCCGACCTCAGCCGAGGAAACCTGGTATACGCCTGATCAACCACTCTGTTCTAGCTAACATCCCCAGACACATGGACTCTACACCTTTCCATAACACTCATTTTGGGCTACTTAACGTTCGCTCCCTCTCTCAAAAAGCATCCCTCATCTTTGACATTATTCTAAAACACAATCTCGACATCCTGTGCTTAACTGAAACCTGGCAGCAGCCCAACGACTTCACTGAACTTAATCAATCTATTCCTCCTGGTTTCACATATCTCACCCATCCACGCCTCTCGGGACGCGGTGGCGGCCTCGCCATACTGTTCAACCTTAAATACAAAATATCCATCCACCCCACTGTCACCTTTCAGTCCTTTGAAGCTCTCATAGCACGTGTTCACGGTCACACACCAACCTTCTTGGCCACTATCTACCGCCCACCAAAACCTAACCCGACCTTCCTGGATGAACTGTCTGACCTCTTAGCTAACCTCATCTCTCTGTCAGCCAACATAATTCTTCTTGGTGATTTTAACATCCACTTCGACAATCCCAACAACACCACAACAAAAGACTTCATTTCCTGTCTGGACAGCTTTGGGCTCCAACAATACATCACCTCCCCAACACATTCTCTAGGCCACACCCTCGACTTAGTCTGCTGCTCTGGCGTCACAGCTCAGTCATGTTCTACCCTCGACACCTCCTTCTCCGACCACAAACTAGTCTGCTTTAACTCCAAACTACCTATCTTCAAAACCCACCTCTCCCGCACCATCACCTTCCGTAACTTAAAGAACATCGACCTCCCCTCCTTCACTGCTGCTCTCAACAACCTTTCATGTTCTAATTATACACCGTCCCTCTCCAACATGTTATCCAATTTCAACTGTGAGCTACGAAATCTACTCGACCCCACTCAAAACTAGATCTGTATCCTTTACGCACTCTGCTCCATGGTACACCCCCGAACTCCACCTCCTCAAAACCCAAGCCCGTCGCCTTGAACCTCTCTTCAAAAAAACCGGTTCATCCACCCACAAGGACTTATACCTAAACCACATACTGAAGTACAAGCAAACCATTATCCAAACAAAATCTGACTTCTATGCCTCTCTTATTGTATCCGCCTCTGGCTCCACGCGTTCCCTCTTCTTCACTGTCAAAAATTTATTGGGCCCTCCCGATACTCCTCTCTTCCCCTCACTCTCCACCACCTTGTGCAATAACTTCCTGGATTTCTTCTCATCAAAAATCGAAAATATACACCAGCAATTTCCCCCCATCTGTGACACTGCGAACTGCCTCCACTGTACCCTACGCTGTCTATCAGTATCCTCCCCGTTTTCGAGTTTTATCATTCCACCCACCACTGTTATCTCTTCACTGATCCTTAAATCCAAACCCTCAACCTGCAAACTTGACCCCCTACCAACCAACCTCGTCAAGCTCTGTCTCCCCTCTCTCCTTCCTCATCTTACCCACATTATTCACACTTCCCTCAGTTCTGGTATCGTACCCCCATCACTCAAGACAGCCATCATCACACCAATCCTAAAAAAACCTGGCCTCGATCCTGCGAACCTTAACAACTTCCGCCCTATCTCCAATCTCCCGTTCCTCTCTAAAATTCTTGAAAAAGTTGTCCACCACCAGGTCCATACCCACCTTGCCGCCAATAGCCTATACGAACACTTTCAATCTGGTTTCCGCCATCTTCACAGCACTGAAACTGCCCTGGTCAAAATCACCAACGACCTCCTAGTAGCCGCAGACTCTGGCCTTGTCTCCATCCTCATCCTCCTTGACCTAACTGCAGCTTTTGACACCATCTCGCACAATATTCTCCTCCATCGCCTTGCTTCCATCGGCTCAGTCCTCTCATGGTTCACCTCCTACCTCTCTGACCGCACCCAGTCCGTCCATCTCCAGAACTTCCACTCCCAGCCCTCTACTGTCAGTTGTGGCGTGCCCCAGGGCTCTGTCCTGGTCCTGGGGCCCCTCCTCTTCATTATTTATCTCCTTCCTCTCGGACATATCTTTAGGCAACATAACATCAATTTCCACTGTTATGCAGACGACACCCAGCTCTACCTCTCTGCTGCTCCATCTTCTACCGTCCCCCCTCCCTCCCTCCTTACCTGCTTACATAATATCAAATCCTGGTTCACCCATAACTTTTTGAAACTCAACCCCGACAAAACTGAAATTCTCCTCGTGGGCACCAAATCCACCCTTTCTAAAACCAGCACATTCTCCATTTTAATTGACAACAATACTGTCCTCCCCTCCCCCCAAGTTAAAAGCCTGGGTGTCATCCTAGACGGTACCCTCTCCTTCACTCAGCATATCAATACCACTACCCGGTCGGCCTACTCCCATCTCCGTAACATAAACCGCATCCGTTCTTCACTCACCACTGATAGCACGGCCATACTCGTTAATGCCTTTGTCACCTCTCGTTTGGATTACTGTAACTCACTCCTCACTGGTCTACCTCTCAAATCACTTCATAAACTTCAACTTGTCCAGAACTCTGCTGCCCGAATCATCACCAGAACTCCATTCTCACATCATATTACCCCTGTCCTTAAACAACTTCACTGGCTCCGTGTCCTTCCGTATAAACTATAAAATCCTCCTTCTCACCTACAAAGCCCTCCACTCTATTGCCCCACCATACATCACTGATCTACTTCACATCTATTCTCCGCCTCGTACTCTCCGTTCCTCCAGTTCCACTCTCCTCTGCACCCCTACAGTGCGCCTGGCAACCATGGGCGCTAGATCCTTCAGCCACACTGCGCCCCGCCTTTGGAACATTCTCCCTCATCGCATCCGGTCGTCTCCGGACTTATCAACTTTTAAATCATCACTCAAAACGTATCTGTTCCGTATAGCGTTTTCCACCTAACTCTCTTAACTTCTCAAAGCAGCCCGTGATGTTCTACCACCCTCCGCCTATTTCATATTGTCTCATATTGTTTCATATTTGTTGTTCTGTCATCTGGGTTTCTGTGTTTCAATTTGCTTTTGCTGTACATCGCCCACTTCCTGGATGCTCCGCACTTTTGCCTTTACATTCTGGCCCTCTGTTTATGCATTGTTGATTTTATTGTTGTTTTAATGCACTCTATGTATTTCATGCTGTATGCTTCCTTTTTCTCTCTGTAAGGTGACCTTGAGAGTTTGAAAGGCACCATGAAATAAAATGTATTATTATTATTATTATATTATTATTAAAGCCTGACAATCCAGGGTGGGGACCGGGATGCAGAGACTCAGTCTAAAACGCCTCTCTGCAGTTTCCTTAGAGCCGCCGCCCCCCTCAAACCACATAGAGACTGTGTCTGCCCCTCGAACATATAAATCAAATAAATCAGAAGTTAACAGAAGAGGAGTTATTCATAAAAACTTAATAAAAATTAAGACCACTCCTCTTATTGAACAGAAAAACAGAACTCTCAAATGTGGACTATTAAATATTAGGTCCCTTTCATCTAAATCTTTGTTAGTAAATGATTTGATAACTGATCACCAAATTGACCTACTTTATCTTACTGAAACCTGGTTACCAGGATGAATATGTCAGTCTGAATGAATCAACCCCCCTCAGTCACAAAAATGATCATGTTCCTCGAAGCACAGGTCGAGGTGGAGGAGTAGCTGCAATCTTCCACTCAAACTTATTATTAAACTTTCATCCTCAGAACAGTTATAACTCGTTTGAGAGCCTCACTCTTAGTCTCTCACATCCAAACTGGAAAACACAGAAACCAGTTCTACTTGTCATTGTGTACCGTCCACCTGTCCCTTACTCAGAGTTTTTAACTGAATTCCCTGACTTTCTGTCTGATTTAGTGCTTAGATCAGATAAAGTCATTATAGTGGGAGATTTTAACATTCATGTAGATGTTGAAAATAACGGTCTCAGCATTGCATTTAATTCTATATTAGATTCAATTGGTTTCATTCAAAATGTTAATAAACCCACCCACTGTTTCAATCACACCCTTGATCTTGTTCTGACCTATGGCATCGAAATTGAACATCTAATAGTTTTTCCCCCAAATCCTGTTTTGTCAGATCATTCTTTAATAACTTTTGAATTTAAAATCATGGATCATGCAGCGTTTGGAAGAAAATTCCACTACAGCAGATGTTTATCCGACAACGCTGTTAATAAATTTAAGAAAATGATTCCATCTTTATTTACATCTATGCCAAGTATAAACATAGTGGAGGGCAGTTGCTTCAATCCCACTCCCTACCAAATTGATCATGTTGTTGACAGCGCTGTAACCTCACTGCGTGAAATGCTTGATTCTGTAGCCCCTCTGAAAAAGAAGTTAGTGAATCAGAGAAGACTAGCCCCATGGTATAATTTACATATTCATACCTTAAAGCAATCCCAGGGTTCTTTTCAGCACTGTAGCCAGGCTGACAAAAAGTCACAGCTCTGTTGAGCCCAGTGTTCCCTTAGCTCTCAGCAGTGATGAATTTATGAGTTTCTTTACAAATAAAATCACAACTATTAGAGATCTTCTACTACAGTAGCTCTTGAATCATCTGTAGGACCTCAGTTATGTTTAGACTGCTTCTCTCCCATAGATCTCTCTGAATTTACATCAGTAGTTGCTTCATCGAAATCTCTTAGACCCCATCCCGACTAGACTGCTTAAAGACACCCTGCCATTAATCAACTCATCTTTATTGGACTTGGTAAATTTATCTCTAGTATCAGGCTACATACTGTTGAGTTCGCATTTAACTTACCCAGGTCCGTTTGATGAGGAAGTACACAAAGACGTCTGGAGTGGTTCAGCTGATCATAGGTTTTATTTAAAACTATACAGAGCGCTCTGGAGATCAACCCTCATGGGACACACGGAGAGATCTGAGCTATAGGGGGAAACTATAGAATAGATATAGCTGATGGCCACCGCCCCAAATACCAGTACTTTTCCAGAAAAGGAATTTGGACTATTACCATATATGGAGTTGTCATTCCCTTTACCTTCCCTCATGGTAAAGACATAGTGAAGAGCGGTGACCCTGTCACGTGTCTAAAACATACAGGAGTACACTTTACACACTATGCTGCATACTAGTCACACAAAGTGTGTCTGCATTCCCACAATTCCCCCTTTTGGGCTCTCCTAAGAGCCCACCCCCACTATGTAAATGTCAAAATTTGATATCCCCCTTTTGATCTCCCCTAGGAGATCACACATCAATAGGCCTCAGTATGGCAACACCACTATTGAGATCATCAGGATCAGTAGCCAATAAAGGCATGAGGACCTTCAGGTCCTGCTTCTCTAATGCGGATGAAATTACCCGAAGCGCCAGGGATCTCATACAGGGAATGCAGCAACACCCACATGTGACCAGTATGCCTACAAATACAAAAATCGAAACTCATAGTGAACCAAACACAAAACAACCATCATTACAGTCAGGGTCGTAAAGACCCCCAATACCTTCCCAAATCCAAACATCTCCTTTTATTTCCCCACTCGTTGATTAAATTATCTGGCAATAACTAAACATACACTATAAACTAAATAGATCTACAGCTGAAACCACCGCTCAAAATCACAACCAACAATCCCTCGACGCTGCCTCCCTCGGCGCTCTTATTCGTCGGCTGGAGGCTTGGCACGGCCCTTGTCGGAGAGGGGCGCTCTTTCTTACCCCCTTCCTTTTCGGACGGCTTCTTCTTTCTTCGGACTGAGGGTGGACTACCTCAATACCTGACTCACTCCCCGGGGATTATTCTGCCCCTTTCTGAGGAGGGTCCTTCTCTGCCTCAGCCGAGACAGAGGTATGTTGTTACAGGTCCTCCTGGACCTTAGTCAAGGATCTGGATGGCGGTTGTCCTAGTACACACTGCGACCAGTGGTACCAGGTATCGCCTTTCCCTGCAGCCTCACTGCGTGAGATGTTCTCTCCGTGACCTTATAAGGTCCTGTCCAATGTGGTTCGGACCACGTCCTTTTGATGACCATCAGAAGCACCCAGTCGGCTTCTGGGACCGTCTGTTGTCCGGAGACCCCCTTGTTCGCCACCTGTTGAGGAAAAGCTGAAACGAGATCTTGCAAAAGGTTAAAATATGCTTTGGTTGACAGACCCTCATTCTCTACTGTGGTTATTGGGCTAATGCTATAGGACCCTGGAAAAGGTCTCCCTGTTTGGAGTTCGAAAGGTGTAAACCCAGTGGATTGGTTAACAGAAGAGCAGATGGACATAAGTGCCAATGGCAATGCATCAATCCAATTCAATTTGGTCTGTGCACAGATTTTTGCCAATTTGATTTTTACAATTCGATTCATCCTTTCCACCTTTCCTTAAGACTGTGGATGATACACCGTTCCAAACCCATGTTTCAACCCCATCATGGCCTCCACTTTCTACAAATCCTAATTCTTAAAATGCGTCCCATTATCTGACCTAATTTTCTCTGGGAAGCCATGGTTGGGGATATAATAATTTATCAGGCATTTGATTACCGTATTACTGTCTTCCCTCTTGGTGGGCCACGCTTCTGGCCACCCTGAATACACCTCCACACACATCAGTACGTACCTGTACCCTCGAACGGTGGTTCCCATATCTGTGAAATCAATAACAATCTCTCATCCAGGCCTGGTGATAAGTGGATACCTACCGATCTCTGGTTTCACTGTTGGTCTGGTGTTGTACTTGGTGCAGATGTCACATTCCCTGACCAACTCTCTGGCCATATCTTTGGGATATGGATGCCACCATTGCTCTAAGTTCTTCCACATTTGGGCTGCCTTTTTTTTTTCTGGTACAGGACGCCATTGGCCACGGCATCTGTGACAGACACATCCAAAAAGAATGGGAGTGAATAGTCCGGAATGGCCAACTCAGCTGCTGTAGCCAGTTCTTGTTTAAGGCGGATGAAGTTTTGCTCTGCCTCCGTCGTCCAAACAAGGTGGGCGGAGAGGTTCCTCAGACCTTGGTCTTTCACCATCCATCGGAGGGGGCTCGTGAGGTTCGTGAAATCCGGGACGTAGGAGCAGCTGTACCCTGTAAGGCCAAGGAAGGAGAGCATGTCCTTTACCAGCAGGGGCTTGGGGTGGTGCAGTATGGTGGATCTGTGGGCAGGGGACAATCCTGCCCCCTTTTGAGAGATCTAACGCCCCAGAAAGGAGACTTGTCTTCTACAGGTTTGGAGTTTCTGTTTACTAACCTTGAAACCCCTCTCTGCCAGAAGCATCAAGACTATCTTAGTGGCCTGTATACAGGCAGTCGCAGATGGTGCCGCCAGTACATAAAAGTCTGTATAGTGGGAGCGTATGAGACCTGCGATATTGAGGTGGGCTTCCAGTCTGAGTGAGCCAATGCCCTCTTAACGATACCTCCCAATTCTTTGGCCTCACGACTCGGGTGTAGTGCGAGAGACACATGGGGTGTAGAATCCTCCTCCATTTGATACCACGGTTGTTGTTCCGGAAGCAGCTTCACCGCTGCCGCCACACCTTCTGGTGCCACATAAATATTTTCCGTATTGATGCTCCAAGAATCTCCTACGACCTGATCGAACTCTCCCCTGTACCAATCGGTTTGGAGCCTGTCATAGAAGAGGGTGACACGGAGAGAGTCCGGGGGAGGGACGTAGGGGTCAAGGAGCGAGATCCAGGGGCGCCACCTTTGATATGCTGACCAGATGCCTCCCTGGTCTGGTGGTTCAGGGCAAAGTTTAGCCCAGTAAATATCTGCTCCCTCTTCCTCTGAGGGTCTAAGTAGGAACTGTGCACATTCCCCGGTAGAATACCGGGTACAAGGCAAGCATGTGCCATCTGGTAGAGTCACACTCAGTCCTTCATGGGAGCAGAGAATAGTCGCCCCCAGTTTGATCAGTAAGTCCCTGCCCAGGAGGTTGACAGGAGTGCCCGGAGAGTAGATGTAAGTGTGGCGGACGCACTGGTGGCCCAATTGTGTGAGTAGTGGCAGTGTCACCGGCAGAGTCTGTTTCTTCCCCGAGAAGCCCATAACTGTGGTAGTCTGGGTCGACAGCGTAGATTCTGAGGTGGTGTTCAAAGTGGAGCATTTTGCCCCAGTGTCGACCAAAAACGACAACTTCATGTAATTGACCATCACGGGCAGCAGCAGATCCGCCGTAGTTTTACTGCTGTCCGGGCCTCTCGATGGGGTGTATCATTCTTGGTAGGGATCATCCCAGGTCACGGGAGATCCCCAGTTCATCACTGGCATGTTGTAGGATGGAGGGCCACCTCGTCCACGATACGAACCAGCACCCTGTCCCCCCCGGGCTCTTCCTCGGGCGAAGTAACCTCTGTGAGGACAGTCTTTTACCCAATGTTCTGTGTCCCCACATAGGAAGCATACATTTCGAGGTGGGCCCCCACGCCCCCCGCATCCTCTCCATCCATTTCCCCCCTCGGCGCTCCCCTGTACCCCCTTCTGTTCACCGGTAAACGGCGATTCGGCTCCCAGGGCGGTATGGGAAACAGGTCCGGGGATTCTGGACCATCCATTCCCCATTGCCACATCAATTTCTTTGGTTCCTCGTTGTTCTCCTTCTTTTTTCTGAATTAACCCTTTCCCGGGCCTCTGACAGCTGTATTTTTTTAAAAGCTGAGTTTGGAGGCCCTTATTCTGCTCGTCTTCCTTTTGCAGTTGTTGCTGAACACGAGTCAGATGGTGCACCAGATGTCTCTCTCACACTACAGAGTCAGCCCCCTGTAAATCAGAATTGTCACACATAGCAGTTTTTACCTTCTCCGGTACTCCCTCCAACACCGCCTGTCTATACCACTCCCTCTGGGGCCCTGGTTTGCCAGGATGACACCCAGTACGATGCACCCACAGTTCCTTAGTCTGATCCAAGAAGATCCTTGGATTTTCTTTCGAATTCCATGCCAGTTTGGGCACGGCGGATGAAGTGGGTAATGGATATTTTTCTCTAATCACCCTGCTCAGGTCACCAGCCCATTGCGCAAACGGCTTCTCATCCTGCTGGCGCAAAGTCCCTGCTGCCCTCTCAAGGTCTCGTGCATCTATACTGGTCAGGCACCTCTGAATAACCGCCCTAAAGTCTCCCAATGCCAATCTCTGCCCTGCGATCAGCTTGTCCAATTTGCCAAGCCACAAACCTCCTCCCTCTGCCACTGGGGGAAGTTGATCCACCAACACCTGCACATCCCCGAGCCCATACGGCCGATACTTCACACTTCCTTCCGAAGCCAACAAGGGTGGTTTTAAAGAATGATGCTGGTTTACCTCCCCGTCCTCCAGTCGGTCCTTTTCATCCTCGCTGCTCTCAATGGATTGGGTGGACTGATTGGGGAAAGGTGGGGGACCCTTGGGGGGTCCCCATGATCTGAGCTTTTGGCAATTAGTTCTCACTAGGACCTGGATCCTCTAGTTTACCAGTCACCTTTCCAGCTGAGCCGTTCATTTCTTCTTCCTCAGCCTCCTTCATCTCTGGACCTCATGTTCCTTCCGCCCAGAGGACTATCTGTCCTGTCTTTGGGTGTCTTTGTGGGGTGAACTTCAGCAAAACTTCCCGGTCTAATATCTGTGGGTCTGTCCACCTATCAGTACTTACCTTCGTCTCAGGAGGTGTTTGAATATGAACGTTCCTGGGGCCTCCCTCTCTATGTGCTCTGTCTGCAAAAGGAACAGGTTCTGCCGCGTGATCCGGGGAGCTTCATCCACTTCCAGAGGGAGTTAACTTCAAAGTTTCCCAATCGATGTACTCTTTATAGCCTGATTTCTGTGTGGACATGTGGACTAGGCTGAGGCAGATCAGGCACTTGCAATTCTCCTTTTTTGATCTCTATTACAGGATATAGAGTAGGAACCGAGGGTGCAGATGGACTACTTACGAAATAAGGTGGCGGCAATTTCTCATCAGTTCCCTCTTTGGCCTTCCATGTCTTATCCTTGTGTAGATGCTGGGTACTCTGCCACAGCAGGGCTATATTAATCCAGGTACTGGCCTCTGCCTCCTCTTCCTGTTTTCTCTGTCTGAACTTACCTTTACTAAGGATGGAAGCTTTTTCTCCTTCCATTCCTGCTTCCTTGGCCCGTTTCTCGTGTCCATGTGCCTTCTCCCATATCCATGGGATCAGGGCAGCTCGATCCTGTGGGTTTCTTCCTTTTTCCTTAATCAAACCATTAACTTCTTCCTATATTGTTCTTCCATTTCTTCTTTTGTATTCTTCTGCCCCTGCTTCAGCCGACCTGCCGCCAGGGTTGATGGCACCTGAGTTTCCAGTTTCACCCATTTTTCAGACGGGCCCCATTCCTCATCACTTACCTGTTGGTCCAGGTGTCTTTCCATTGTTATATTCAAGTCTGCCTTCCAAATTAATGCATGGTCTATCTTTATTTTGTATATTGTTGCTATTATTATTCTTTATTATTCTTCTTATATTTATTTATTATCATTTATTCTTGTATTATATATTTATTTTATTTTTATTTATTTGTTTATTATTATTGTTATTATTATTATTTATTTATTTTATTCTATCTTATTTTATTTATTTATTTATTTATTTTATTTTATTTATTAATTTATCCCCTCCTCACTAGAGGGGGCTCTATCTATAGTTATTATTATCCCTAGTTGTTTCAGGAGAGGGAGCCAAATAAATTATAATACAATTCCCTCTTCCTCCAGTAGAGGGAACCAAATATAGGCGGAGCCTTACTTACCTTACCTTCTCTCACTTCCGCGTTTCTCTCTGTCTTCACAAACCCCGCGCCCCTACACTTCCTGTCTCTCTCTATCTCTGGCGCTTTCCACACACACACACTTACTGTCCTCAATTCAATTCAATTCAATTCAATTCAATTCAATTCAATTTTATTTGTATAGCGCCAAATCACAATACAAATCATCTCAAGGCACTTTACAAAAACTAAAACTAAAAACCCAACAATTCCCTTATGAGCAAGCACTTGGCGACAGTGGAGAGGAAAAAACTCCCTTTAACGGAAGAAAAAAACCTCCAGCAGAACCGGGCTCAGTTTGGGCGGCCATCTGCCTCGACCGGTTGGGGTGAGTGGATAGAGCAGAGAGAAAAGAACAGCAACAATAAACAACAAATAGACACTGCAAGTTGGTGGGGCCAGTAACTGCACATCAGCGATAAACAGCTCCAGGACCAGGGACACCTGCAGAAGGTACAGAGAGAGAGAGAGAGAGAGGGAGGGAGAGAGCACAAACTAGGGGAGAGAGAGAGCACAAGGTTAGTAACATTCACTCCCCACTCCTTAATTCACACTGACATAGATTCACTCAAACTTCCTCGAGATCCACACAAATGCACAATATTTAAAACCTAAAATTCTACACAACCTATCTAACACAGTGTCCTTTGTTTATGAGTCAATCCGACATGACTTATTATTTCGGGGTTCCCCAGTTCCCCGGGTCTTGCAACCCAGCTCTGCCAGTCCCCCGTCGGGAACTGGTGGGTCCGCCACAACCGGGAATAAAAGCTTAAAGCCCACCGATCCAACACGGTTTTTCTATTATTACCTATCCAACAAGGTTTATTTCTATTACCGATCCAACACGGTTTTATTTCTTTTTTTCGTCAATCGATCCAACACGAAATGACGACCTACCACCCCAAACCGTCCAAATTTATAACTATCCCGATTCACACATTGACAATTGTAATTTTAGAATATGCCAATTATGCAGAATTCATGAAAAGGTTTCTGCTAACCTGTCTGTGGCGCCAAGTATATTGTCAATGCGTTCCTCAGGCAGTCAGTCCAATTTTCCTCATCCCAGTACGGGCCACCAAATTGTTGAGTTCGCATTTAACTTACCCAGGTCTGTTTGATGAGGAAGTACACAAAGACGTCTGGAGTGGTTCAGCTGATCATAGGTTTTATTTAAAACTATACAGAGCGCTCTGGAGATCAACCCTCATGGGACACACGGAGAGATCTGAGCTATAGGGGGAAACTATAGAATAGATATAGCTGATGGCCACCGCCCCAAATACCAGTACTTTTCCAGAAAAGGAATTTGGACTATTACCATATATGGAGTTGTCATTCCCTTTACCTTCCCTCATGGTAAAGACATAGTGAAGAGCGGTGACCCTGTCACGTGTCTAAAACATACAGGAGTACACTTTACACACTATGCTGCATACTAGTCACACAAAGTGTGTCTGCATTCCCACAATACCACAGACCTTTAAGACTGCAGTAATCAAACCTTTACTCAAAAAGCCTAGTCTTGATCCAGGAGTCTTGGCTAATTATAGACCAATATCCAACCTGCCATTTATTTCTAAAATCCTAGAAAAGGCTGTTGCTAAGCAGCTATCAGACCACTTACACAGGAATGAACTATTTGAAGATTTTCAATCAGGATTTAGAGCACATCATAGTACAGAAAGAGCACTGTTGAAAGTTACCAACAATCTTCTCTTAGCCTCAGATAATGGACTTGTTTCAATACTTGTCCTCCTAGACCTTAGTGCAGCATTCGACACCATTGACCACAACATCTTATTACAGAGACTGGAGCATGTGATTGGTATCAGAGGAACAGCGTTAAAGTGGTTCCAATCATATTTATCGGACAGATTCCAGTTTGTTCATGTCCATGATTAACCTTCCACACGAACAAAAGTTAGTTATGGAGTTCCACAAGGCTCCGTGCTAGGACCGATTCTGTTCACCCTGTACATGCTTCCTTTAGGATATGTCATTAGGAAGCACTCTATTCATTACCACTGCTATGCAGATGACACTCAGTTATATCTATCTATTAAACCTGTTAACACAAACCAGTTAACCAGACTTCAAGCCTGTCTAACTGACATAAAGGCCTGGATGACCAGTAACTTTTTACTTTTAAACTCGGAGAAAACAGAAGTCATTATATTTGGGCCAAAAAATCTCAGAAATAACTTTTCTCAAATAATAGCTACTCTAGATGGCATAACCCTGGCCTCCAGCACTACTGTAAAAAACCTTGGAGTTATTTTTGACCAGGACATGTCCTTTAACTCACACATAAAACAAATCTCTAGAACTCCATTCTTTCACCTGCGCAACATTTCCAAAATTAGGAACATCCTGTCTCAAAATGATGCAGAAAAACTAGTCCATGCATTTGTTACCTCAAGGCTAGATTACTGTAACTCATTACTATCTGGATGTCCCAATATCTCCATAAAAAGCCTCCAATTAATCCAGAATGCTGCAGCCAGAGTCCTGACAGGAACTAGCAGGAGAGATCATATTTCTCCTATATTGGCTTCTCTTCATTGGCTCCCTGTAAAATATAGAATAGAATTTAAAATCCTTCTTCTCACATACAAATCCCTTCATAATCAAGCTCCTTCATACCTTAAAGACCTCATAGTACCATATTATCCCAATCGACCACTTCGCTCTCAGAGTGCAGGTCTACTTGTGGTTCCCAGAGTTTCCAAAAGTAGAATGGGAGGCAGAGCCTTTAGTTATCAAGCTCCTCTCCTATGGAACCAGCTCCCAACCTGGGTTCAGGAGGCAGACACTCTCTATACTTTTAAGGCTAGACTTAAAACCTTCCTCTTTGACAAAGCGTATAGTTAGGGCTGGCTTCAGGCAACCCTGAACCATCCCTTAGCTATGCTGCTATAGGCCTAGACTGCCCGAGGACCATCGGTGCACTGAGCTCCCCTACCCTAACCCCCCCCCTTTCCCTTCCCCTCCCCTCTCTTCTCTCCTCCCACCTCATGTATATTCCACCATTGAATCTTACTAACCTTGTGCTCTCTCTCTCCCCTAGTTTGTGCTCTCTCCCTCTCTCTCTGTACCTTCTGCAGGTGTCCCTGGTCCTGGAGCTGTATATCGCTGATGTGCAGTTACTGGTCCCACCAACCTGCAGTGTCTATTTGTTGTTTATTGTTGCTGTTCTTTTCTCTCTGCTCTATCCACTCACCCCAACCGGTCGAGGCAGATGGCCGCCCAAACTGAGCCCGGTTCTGCTGGAGGTTTTTTCTTCCGTTAAAGGGAGTTTTTTCCTCTCCACTGTCGCCAAGTGCTTGCTCATAAGGGAATTGTTGGGTTTTTAGTTTTAGTTTTTGTAAAGTGCCTTGAGATGATTTGTATTGTGATTTGGCGCTATACAAATAAAATTGAATTGAATTGAATTGACACACTCAGTCTACAAGCTGAAAAGCATCTATAACGACCCACAGTAACTATAGCATAGTTTTTATGGTTGAAAGATTGTTTTATGACAATAAAAAACACTATTACACTACTACAATGTATACATCCAAACATACAAACAGGCTACATGTTAGCATGCATAGAGCCAGGCTTACAGTTAGCATATGTACATGGCGTCAAACACATGGAACTAACACAGTAACGCCCCATAGTACGTCTAAACCCTACACAATGACTGTAAGAGAATGAAAAACTTAAAATATATAAAATTACAATCTTTTTTTAACATGTTCTGTTTAAAAGATCTTTATGTACCGCCAAATTAAATTTAAAGTAGTTTTTTAAAGTTGAAAAATAACACACATACCTTTGTTGAAGTCACAATCTCTAGGGCTTTCATCCACAATTGATTTCTTGATTTCTTATTAAATTCAACTTTTTTCAAAAACGATACATTGAAAACAAAGGAAGAATTCTCACCGGTTGGGAAAACCAACATTTTTGCTGCAAGTCTTTTTGCTCGCTGATGCCAAGGAAAGTGATGAGCATCTGTGCCCGTACAAAAACACAGTTACACCCGGTATCCATCCCCATAGCCAATCCCACGAGTCTACACCTAGGCGGAACCTCACCACCCGCATACGTCATATGCATATGTCATATCCGTTTCACGACAATTTTACGACAGTCAATACTTTTATACGGCTGCACATGCACAGTCACATGCGCGCGGACCGGGATCATCCTATTAATACTTGCCAGCCTACAAATATCTAGATGGACATCCTTCTTCCCCACGGCCATCAGGCTCTACAACACCTTAGCCAATGGCAGATAACTAACCAACACGCACTGGACTGTTACTGTGTTTACTATTTAGAACTTATTACCTTACCAGACCACCTGAATTTCCCTTCAGTGATTAATACATTTTCATCTGTTATCTTAAACCATATTGTCCAGAGCTCTAATTTACCAAGACAAATCCCAGACGCAAAGTGACTGCTGATGGCAGTACGCCTCATAAATGGGTACATGCTTTTTAAAAATATTTAATGGCAATCTTTGAAAATATTACTTAAATGTGTTTATATTTTAATGTGTAAAGCCAACATGTATTCAAACCTCTATTCTTATTTTATACACAATGCTATTGTTATTGGCTGACATTTTTAACCAACAGCCAATCAAATCCCACACAATGGAGTGACATGATGGATTAGTGTTTGTGGGCAATTACTCAATTTTTAATTTCTCCCTGAAACAACACAAAACACTGAGGACCACCTAGTCCAACCAGTTCTGAAAAACATTTGAGCCACAGGTGTTAAGGTTTGTTAAGGTTTGTCCAACAGATTGGACCCACAATCCCAACACAAAGTTAAAGAGTCAAGTTAAAGAGTTTTATTGTATTATTGTGAGTTATTTGTTGCATGTGAGGGAAATTTATACATTGACAGACAAATGTCTACTACCCCCCTTTTGTGTCCTATGTTAATTCAATAAAGACTTTTAACACTGCTTTGTAGTCACAAGGAAGCAGAGGGAAAGTCAGGGAGACGCTAATTATATTATGTATGCCATCCTGCCGGCATGATTTACATGTGAGTGACTGATGTGTAAATTAATGCTGTCCAACCGATACAAAAGCTGATCATTTTCTGTGCTTGTGGTCAATTGGTGTTGACCTGTCCTGCAGGCCGTATGTTCTGTTGTGACTCTGCTGCTTTGACCGTTGCCTTGCCTATTAAATTTGCCATCCTTTGACCTGAGATTTGCCTCCCAGTATTTTTTCCACGACAGTTTGGTGTCAGGAGTGGGATGGACGCGCGGTCTGGACTCTGAAGGATGGAAAGTTAACAGTGCGCACTAAATAGCGATTCCTCCCTGCGGGTTGAGAAGCTTTCATCCTAAGGAGCCCGGGCCGCCGATCCACCCTGAGAAACCAAGGTACGGACCAACGGCAGAGCGGCAGAAACACAGACAGACCAGTAACGTTACGGTAAGGAAAAGTGCTGACTCACTATGTGGTTGAGTAGTTGACGAGACGTCGTCTTAGTAGAACCGTTGTGTTATCAAATACTGTTGTATGCTGTACAAGTAAAGGACTGGGTCCGCGGTTGTCTTAAGTAGAGACCGTTATGTAATTAATTACTGTTGTAGACTGTACGAGTCAAAAGGGCCTGGGTCCCGCGGTTGTCTTAACAGAGCCGTTTTGTAAGTAATTACTGTTGTAGACTGTACGAGTCAAAATGGACTGGGTCCCGTGGTTGTCTTAAGTAGAGACCGTTATGTAATTAATTACTGTTGTAGACTGTACGAGTCAAAAGGGACTGGGTCCCGCGGTTGTCTTAACAGAGACCGTTTTGTAAGTAATTACTGTTGTAGACTGTACGAGTCAAAAGGGACTGGGTCCCGCGGTTGTCTTAACAGAGACCGTTTTGTAAGTAATTACTGTTGTAGACTGTACGAGTCAAAAGGGACTGGGTCCCGCGGTTGTCTTAACAGAGACCGTTTTGTAAGTAATTACTGTAGTAGGCAACACAGTAAGTAACTGGGTCCCACGAGGAAAGATAACAAGGGAGAACGGCTACTAGAGTAATGGGTTTAGTACTGGGTACTAAGAAAGAAGCTAATGCCTGGCCAGGGTCTAGTCTACCAACTTATTTGTCACTGTTAAATGAAGAAATAAGAAAAATGTACAACACAAGCCGTTGCTTACCAGTTGTAAGCAACTGGTGGGAGCTGGGTTTTCCTGTGGATTTTAGTCTGAGTAGTCAACAGTTAACTTTGTTTAAAAGATAAACTTAAAAAGAAGAAAAGGAAAGAAAGAGTGCAGAGCAACACAAGTCTTTGTCCAAGAGAGAAAGGAACTAAAACAAGGTGTTCCAAGCTGATTGCAAAGCGTATTGCATGTGGAAAGAAGAATGTCATCTTAGGGAAAGCAAGGTGAAGAGAAGGCAGTATGAAGATAGAGACAAAAGGTCTAAACAGAAACAAACAGAACCAGAACATATATAGACCAAAAGATTGTTCTGACAGTAAATCTCAGTATCCTGTTCTGTCTGAGTTACACAAGGTGGATCCAGGCCTGGACTCTGCTCCCCCTCCTCCTCCATAGCACAACCAAAGGCAATACACAAGAAGAGAGACTCCAGCGAGAGACTCCAGCCAGCCCCCCCCTGTACAGGGATTCCGTCATTCAATTGGTACGGGGGGTGCAAGCAAAATTCCCACTCAAACAGGATATGGGTATGATCAGCACAATGCATCAGAAGTCGGAGGAGTCTGTGGGAGCCTTTCTTCCCCGGCTTACTGAAGCTTATGACATCCACAGCGGTCATGTCCTACCTGAAGATGGGCTGACAGGCAACCCATTGAGTACCTATGAAGCCCACCCGAAGGATGCCTTTTTAAGCAGGCTGAAACCTGAGGTCACAAGAAACTGCTCTGTGAATAAACAGAGAGTGGACTGACTTGGAGAGGGGGTGGAGCAGATGCCAGGTCAGGCACCTATACAAGAACAAACGCCAGACCATCTACACATAAGAAGATAGAGCCAAAGCATAAACTGCTAAATTTTTCCATGTACTGTGATTCTGACAAATATAAGATATTCCCAGAACTTTGTCTTTCTATTGATAAACATGAAGTGACATTTCTGGTTGATTCAGGAGCTACAAGCTCTGTACTGAAAACTGATTCACTACCATACACTCCTAAAATGAGTGGTAGGTCTTGTCTCACAGTAGGTGCTAGCGGAAAACCTGTTTTGGAAAGCTGCTCTGTTCCTCTCAAATGCACTTTGGGGAAACAGACCACCAAACACTCATTCATTATGTCACAAAATTGTCCCGTAAATTTATTAGGTAGAGATTTGAATGTGTCAATTCGGCATAGTGTTACACTCAACACCTAATGGAATAAAGGTCCTGAAACAAGGAGATGAGGATTATCCAACTCAGCTCACTCAGATGGTTAACGTCCTTTCACAATTTGCATATAAATGGCAGGTTGTAGGTGAGACTCCTGTTACACAACAACTCATAGATTTTGCACACTCACACTGTACACAAGCAGGTACCCTGATACAACATAAATCATTGCACTGCACAGCACATGTAGATGTGGGACTAGAAGAGGAGTATGAAAAGCAGTGGTATGTAGAAAATAAGGAAGTGGAAGTGATAAAGTTGGCACACGTCTATTGGACAAAGACTGCTGCTGTTGCCTCTGTTCTGCTCTCCCCTACCCAGAAAGAACTTTTTACAGGAAACACTCCACACATCCCACTGGCAAAACCTGTTGTCTGGAGTTGGAAAGACCTAAACCGCTGGTTGCAGAGCTTGCTGTTCCTCGAGGAGTTTCAACCAACAGCATCAGATCCTAGGACAGAGTACAGTAAGAAGGGTGATGTACATCGTACACTATTTACATCAGTTGTACAAGATTGTAGAACAGTTGAGCTCATTAATAGCCACAACACCGCTAATGCTGCAGCCTTTACCATCATAGAAACTAGTTTACCACCAGAGCTTGAGCAAATTCCAAAATCTCTCTGGGCAGCCCATAAATATGATATAGGCAAGATTTACAGGCGGTGAATGCAGCCATCCACCCCCGAGCGCCAGAAGTAAGTAATCCTCAAACCATCTTGTCTGTGGTACCACCAAATTCGACCCATTTTTCAGTAGTAGATTTGGCCAGTACTTTCTTTTCTGTCCCTGTACACAGGAACAGCCAGTACTGGTTTGCATTTTCATTTGAAAGAAAGATTTACACCTGGACCAGATGTCCTCAAGATTACTCTGAAAGTCCGAGTTACCTTCTACTCTCAGTAGAAGCCTTCAAGGCCTTTATTTTCCTGCCGGCTCAGCATTACTACAGTACTGTACTGTAGATGATTTGCTGATTTGTAGTCCATCTGAAGAAGCATGCAAAATAGATACAGTGCACCTGCTAAAACATCTTGCAGAAAAATGGCCATAAAGTAAGTCTTTCCAAATTGCAGTTTGTACAAAAACAAAAAACACACAAAAAAAAGAAAAATAACAAAAAAAAAAAAAAAAAGAAAAACATGAGTTTTCTTGGCATGACATCATTTTGCAGGCAGTTGATCCCAAATTATTCGCTGCGTGAAGCTCCCCTGTCTGCTATGGTGCATGGTAAACAACTCTCTGCACATGACAAAATCATGTGGACTCCTGAAGAAAAAAAAAAAAAAAAAAAAGACCTTTCTGGATTTAAAGGCAGCACTCACCGTAGCTCCCACACTGGGTCTGCCTAATCCTAACTTAACCTTCACTCAGTTTGTCGACCAGAAGGACAGTTACATGACTTCTGTGATAGCAGAAAACTACGACCTGTTGCTTATTTCTCATCAAGCTGGATCCAGTAGCAACAGGGCTTCCTCTCTGAGAGCCGTCGCTGCAGCAGAGAAAGCCATTCTAGCGTTACGCGATTTTGTTTTGTTTGCGATTTTGATTTAACATTGATGGTTCCACACGCCGTTGCACACATACTACACACACAGCGTTGGTTAAGATATCACACTATTTTGCTTGAAATGCCTAACATCACTGTCAAAAGTTGTAACGTGCTAAACCCTGCAACTCTTCTTCCCACAGAAAATGATGGAGAGGCTCATAACTGCACTGAGGTGTGGGAAACCATCTGTACTCCCAGACCTGATCTTGCAGACACACCAATGTTGAATGCAGAGATGGAGTTATTTGTTAATGGCTTTACAGTTGTCACAAAACATAGTGTGATCCCTAGTGGCAAATTGCCTTCTCATCTGTCTGCACAGGCCGCTAAACTAATTGCTCTCACTGAAGCCTGTAAATTGGCCAAAGATAAAGCAGGAAACATTTACTGACTCACGGTATGCTTTTGGTGTTGTCCATGATTATGCTTGTCTGTGGAGACAGAGGGGCTTCCTCACATCAACTGGAACACCCATTGCACATCATGCTCTTGTTTCAGCTCTGTTAGATGTCATCCTGTTGCCTAAACAGATCTCAGTTATGAAATGTGAAGCTCACACTAACAAAAAAGATCCCATTTCTACAGGAAACTCAGCAGCAGACGCCGCTGCAAAGCTGCAGCCACGATGGGTCAGATGTTTCACCTCACTCATCTTTCTCTCTCACAGGAACTCAACCTACAGGCTCACTTGTCAACCATGCAGTCACTAGCAAGTATATCATAAAAAATCTGTGGAGAAACTCTGGTGCAAAATTACAAAAACGGGATATGGCTTGGCCCTGACAACAAACCTTGTTTACCTAAAGCTTATTTCCATCTCTATGCAAAGCTTGTTCATGGTAAAGATCATGCATCCAAAGGAGGGATGTGTCCATATGTTAATAACCACTGGTACACCAGGGGTTTTTCAACATATGCAGCTGAGTACTGCAGAAGATGTATAATCTGTGCAGCACATAATGCCTCTGGTGCCATTAAAATGCCATTGCAAAGCCATTCCCCACCTGATGGCCCTTTTCAACACTGGATGTTTGATTTTATTGAACTCTTAACATGCCAGAATAAGAAATACTGCTTGACGATGGTCTGCATGTTCAGCAAGTGGGTAGAGGTTTGTCCTTCTTCCAAACAGGATGCACCCACAGTGTCAAAAGCTCTGATCAGAGACATCATTGTACAATCGGGTATTCAAAAGAAGAACAGCAGTGACAATAGTCCTGGGTTCGCCAACAAAGTGTTAAAAGATCTGTCTGACTACTTTGGGTTTGATTTCAAATACAATTGCTCTTATCATCTACAGAGTGCAGGTGCGATAGAATGACAGAATGGCATACTCAAGAGCAAACTAACAAAATGCTGTGAAGAAACAGCCCTTTGTCCACAGGTGAAAGCTGCTCTGTCATCAAGAACCACCGGAGGAAACACTGGAAGCAGAGAAGATTCACTGGACCACATCAAATGTGCTGACTATGAACACAGCAGTGAAGGTGGAGAGACATACTTCGTGGGTCCACGCCAGTCACTGTAAGAGGATTCCAACACCAGACAACGACCCCCACCCAGATGCACCCCGACTGGACAAGGAAACAGCTGCCATGGAAGATGATCAACAAGGCACAGAGAGTCAAAATTGTCACCTGAAATGTTCACCTCGGTGAGGGGGGAGAAGTGCTGATTGGGCAGGGCCCACACTTCAAGCTCCAATAAACGTCAAGACAGGTGAATACAAGAAGGTGACAAAGGCGATATCTGGTGCCCAACGATAGAGAAATCACGCAGAACAAGTGCATCTTCTCTCTTCACTGTGATTTCAACAATCACGTGAATGAGTTAAATTATGGCAAGATCAGCAGATCACACAGAAATTCACCACCAATACGGGACTGACAAGGAATATGACTGAACCTGGACATTTGCTCAGCAGCAGCTGAGAAGACATTCTGACTACACTGACACCAGTACTTGAGGCTGGTTTGATGCCGTGGTTGGAAAATGAAAAGCTTTTCTTGTTTCTTCCCACAGTTTTGGGCTCTCTCTCTCTCTCTGTTCTCTCTCTGTACCTTCTGCAGGTGTCCCTGGTCCTGGAGCTGTATATCGCTGATGTGCAGTTACTGGCCCCACCAACCTGCAGTGTCTATTTGTTGTTTATTGTTGCTGTTCTTTTCTCTCTGCTCTATCCACTCACCCCAACCGGTCGAGGCAGATGGCCGCCCAAACTGAGCCCGGTTCTGCTGGAGGTTTTTCTTCCGTTAAAGGGAGTTTTCCTCTCCACTGTCGCCAAGCGCTTGCTCATAAGGGATTTGTTGGGTTCTTGTTTGGTTCTTGTAAAGTGCCTTTACATGACTACATTGCAAATTGGTATGATACAAACATTACTCAATGACAATGCCTCCCCTGTATCTCTTTACACCTCTGATTGGGAAGTTCTGTTTCATGAAGAAGACATCAGTGTCTAGCCCTGAACATTATTCCTGGAAAAATAAGTGACAAAATGTTGTGAAAGTCTTTGTGAAAGTCTTTGTGAATTAACATTCCTGAGAAAACACAACTTTTTAGCTGTGGTTATCATAGAATGATAAAAGGAGGGATATGTGAGGGAAATTTATACATTGACAGACAAATGTCTACTACCCCCCTTTTGTGTCCTATGTTAATTCAATAAAGACTTTAACACTGCTTTGTAGTCACAAGGAAGGAGAGGGAAAGTCAGGGAGACGCTAATTATATTATGTATGCCATCCTGCCGGCATGATTTACATGTGAGTGACTGATGTGTAAATTAATGCTGTCCAACCGGTACAAAAGCTGATCATTTTCTGTGCTTGTGGTCAATTGGTGTTGACCCGTCCTGCAGGCCGTATGTTCTGTTGTGACTCTGCTGCTTTGCCCATTGCCTTGCCTATTAAATTTGCCATCCTTTGACCTGAGATTTGCCACGTATTTTTTCCACGACAGTTGCACTGTCACAATGAGGAAGGAAACAATCAAGCACTTCCAAGACAAACAGACAGGAAGTGACTATCAATTGAGCAGTCCTGGACTGAACAGACACAGATTTAGAAATCGTGCTTTGCAAGTTGCTAAATGTGATATTTTGTAATGTAGTGTGGGCTTACATAATTGAGGGTGGGAAAGGTACAATGGCAGGAAGTGGCTGTTTCATACAGAAAGCTGATGATTCTGGGAGTCTTCAGAGTCTAGGTAGCATTGCGCCCAATAATTTTATGAGTAGAGACTGGGGTGTGGGTGGATATATTCTCTTCCTTTTATGAAGTGGCCGGATAAGTGGAAATTAGGTCAGATTCCCAGGCTGGTTACTGGCTCACTGAAGACAGCAAAAGGCAAACAAGATTAATATTTAACTGGTTATATTTCAGATCTGAGATTAGACTCAATATAGAGATGGCTGGTACTTTAGGGTGCTGGCCAGGTGTTGAGTCAGTCTTTGAACAACGCTGCACTGAATACAAGGTTAAAGAATGGAAACAGCTATTTTAAAGACGAGTAGAAAGCCACAATGTACATTTCTTGATCTCAGGTTAAAGGACAAAGTTATAATAACCTTAATGCTGAAGGGTGTAAAGCTGGAGCTCAGGAATAAAAATAACAGGCAGTGCTTCAAAATAAAAGTCCAAGCAGGAAATGAAAACCAGGAAATATGGCAGGAGGTAGATAAATCATTTTCCTCTCCACTGGGTTTTCCAAAGTAGTGCCTGGTGCAATGTATTGTGAACACAACAGCAGGCCCTGACTGTAGCAAAAAACATCAGTGTAGAGCAGGATCAATTATTTTTCAGATGCATTATGATTAGGGTTAGTGCAGGGTAAGGGAAGACATTTGGCTTGAAGCATTGCTTTTGAAGTGATTGACATTTGGATCTTTTGAGGAAACCCTTGTAAATTGTGACATCTTTTTGCAGCAGTGGCACTGATTAATCACAGTGGTGCAGGTTTATGCGAGTGAGAAGATTTGGTTAGGCCAAAAGGTTAGGCCATTGCTTTTCATCTATAAGCATAAGTAACCCCATGGGGCCATCTTATCCACTGCATTGCAGACAGTTTCACATGATATTGACTGAAAAAAACTTGTGCTGCTGTTGGTCAGAAGTGGGGAAATTAACCCTGTGTACAGGGTTTACTGTTACAATATGCACAAAAGTGAGATTTAAATTCTAGCTGATGCAGTTTCAAATAGTCAACTTTCATGAGCAGGAAAACAAGGATGACAAGGAAGCAGTTGGTTTTAACAAACATACATCAAGTTATGGTTTTCAATAAAAAAATGTCTCACGGGACTCACAAGGATGATAAAACAGGGCTAGGTAACATTAATTGTATAATGCTACAAGCAAGTCAAAATTGATGACAAGGAGCAACAAAAAATTAAATTAAAGACCCTGATTAACTTAGTTTTATGAATTAAGACCTTTTAAGAGCATTCACACACACAAATCTGCTCAGTATTTGTGTCAGTACCTTGCATTGCATCTCTAAAGTTTGCATTCATTTGTCAAGTTTTAAGCTCACTTGCCCTAATTGTCAGGATCCGCATTTTTTGTGACTTCCTGTTTCTTTTATTTTGTAGGATCCTGACAGGAACGGGTTTTTGTTTTATTTTGTTCACTTTTCATTGACCTAATTAGTTATTGTTTTCACCTGTGTCTTGTTTTGTTCCTTGCCTTTATATACCTTAGTTCATCCACATTTTAGTTGCCAGGTTGTCTGTTAAGATATTGTACTGAGCCCTGTTAATACATTGTTTAGAGTCCTGTTGATACCCTTGCGTTCTCGTTTTGGAATTTTGATCATGGACTGCCTTTTGTTTGCCCAGATTTGAGTTAAGTTGTCTGCCACCTTTTTGTGTTAATTTTCTGGTAGTGATGGGCAAGTGAAGCCTCATGAAGCACTGAGGCTTTCCTGACAATTGTGCCGAAAAAGATTCAAAGCTTCGAGACTTCAGTGACGGTGACATCTGGTGGACAACTGAAGCCATAGCAACCTCTAAAGAGCACGAATGAAGCACTGGCACTGTTTCAATCCCATGACAGCAATAAAAGTTCAGACCTCTTGAGATCAAAATGATCCCAAACTTTAGAACGTCGCTTATTGGTGGGACTCGCCGTGAAACTTGCCAAAATACTCTCACTCTCACTATCCAAATCCTGAAGCAGAATGATGCATCTTATATAGCTGGTATGGCACCAAACCACTCAAATCTGTCAAACCTGTCAAGCTGTCATTGGCTCAGAATGCATTGAAACGCCATGAGCCAATGACACACACTGAAAGACTATGAGCCAATGAAAAGCTTTGAAACATTTTGAAGCAATGAAGCGCGAAGCGAAACAGCCTCGAACGTCATCAGTCACGTGACACTGGTGTTTTGATACAAGCCTTCGACACAGTGTTTCGAATCACTCCGCTTCAGGAAAAGTGACACAAGCTCCGAAGCCTCGGTATCATTTGCCCATCTCTATTTTCTGGTCTTTTTCCCATGTCTTGTGTTCTTGTGTCTTTGTCCCAGGTTCATGTTTCATGCCCATGTGTTTCCATGCCTTGATTTCCTGTGTTCCATGTTCTTGTTCTCTGTGTAGTCTGGTGCATCTCCCGTGATGTGCGTGTGACCCAGTCTACCTCATGCCCTGTTGTCCCTGTATCTCATGTTCATGTTTTCTTGTGGTCTGGTGCATCTCCTCAGGTGTGTGTGACCCAGACTACAATGCCCTGACTCCCTGTTCTCATGTTCATGTGTTTGTGTAGTCTGGTGCGTCTCCCCAATTGTGTGTGACCCAGACTGCACCATGCTTTGACTCCCTTCTCGTGTTCATGTGTCTGTGTGGTCTGGTGCGTCTCCCCAGGTGTGTTTGATCCAGACCCTCCGGCTTTGTTCCGTTGTGTCCGTGTCCTTGTCCCATGTTCATGTTTCATGTAGACCCTCGTGCCTTGTTTTCTTGTGCCCTGTTCATGTTTCACACCCATGAGTTTCCCTGCCTTGACCTATCCCTGCTTAGTCAGTGTTTGTTTTTTGTTTAGCCTTGTTTAGTGAATAAAGTCTTGAGTTGAACCCTAAGTACCAGAGTGGGCGCATCATTGGGCCTAAAAATAAATAATAATTTCCCAAAATCTGACACTAATGCTTTCTTTATATCATTCAGCAAATGCTGCAACATGGGTTTAAATATGCTAATTCCAAAAATGTATGAAAATTCAAAGCATCTCATTCACAATAATTCTATTCCTCAGTAAATCCAATGTTCCAATGTATTGTCACACAATGGAAGAAAATGTTGTGTTTTTTGTGTCTGTTCGTTTCTTCACCAGGACTTACAGCTCTTTAACTGCTCTCTGCAAGCAGGACTTTATAAAGACTGCTGCTGCTGGTCACGGGTGATGCCGCTGGCAGTACTGCCTATCACTCATATATGCTTACATATCATGGGCACTTTTTGTGCATGTTTATATTGCTATGGAAGTACTGCCATTTTTGATAATTGCTGCTTCTGGATGCTTGATTTTTCCCATGGGGATGAATAAAGTGTCAGTGTCTATCTGTCTGTCGGTACAGCTGCTGAAGCATGGATCTGTAATGTGTTTGCCTTCCGAAATACAGTATCTTTCTACATAGATGTAGCTGCTACACCTGCAAGCTTACATATCTGCGGGCAAAATGAATTTGCATGTGGGCACCAAAAGTATACACATACCTTCATTCACATGTACACATACCCAGCCAATAGATACATTGTTAGTTTATAAGACTGGTTAGGTGGAAAAGTGGGAGATTAAAATGATCTAGTCACCATCACATCATGAGAACAGCGGGGAAAATAAGCGGGTCTGGGCATGCATTCATCAAATATCTGAAGGTTACAATAGAGTGCTCCTAAAAGCCAACATAGGAGTTAAAATGTTCTTATCTAAAAATGTAGAGCAAGATATAGATTTATTACTACTGACCTACTTACAGTAAAGTGTGGGGATAAAGTGGAATTTTTTTTTTAACTCAATCAAGCTGTGGATACAGTACTGTGAGGTGAGTTCTGGGAAAAGTGCAAAACACTAAATTAAATGCTTCTATCTTCACCAGAGTTAAAGACAAATCAGAAATACAGTGAACTTTTTCAGTGACTAGTGAGGATTCCAGGACTGTAAAAAAAAATATGTGTGATTCTGATTGATGGCATATTTTAATAGTGGCACTTGACCTTAATTCACCCAATATAACAATGTTAAATGGAGAACTTGTGGAAATGTAATGAAATAGTGACCTTATTTAGGCACCTAGAAGTGCAACATTACTACTATGAAGAAATATTTTCAGAAAGTAGAGCCTGCTTTGGGTGGGAGGGGAAGAAGTTTTATTTGATAAGGTCAACTGTGACAGACTATCTGAAGCCTTCTAATTAGGAAAAGCCTAGCTGATACAAGGAGATAGTCTGATCATAAGTTTTACTGGATTATGCCAATTCCCTCTAAAAGATACTCAAAACGTTTGTGGTTGTGATTTGTTATAGTCTTTATTCTCAGTGTTGAGTTAGAAACACTGCTTTCCTAGCATTGTTGCACTGGGCTGACAAAAAAAAAAGACAAAATAAAACAGAACCTGAAAAGCTCAGTCATGCTGACACATAAAAACTTCTACCATGTTACATGCTGTATGTTATTAATACATGATTTCACAAAGAGGAAGAGAAACAGTGAGCAATTCACTTTTTTACAACAATAAATTTTAACATTGCTGTTTGGAACTGAAGCAAACCAAGCAGTAAATAATACTTTTACTAAGTTACATATCCTGCAGAGAGCACAACTTTATCATTCATTTGTAGTTTCTGGATAACAAATGACTTTGTTTTAGTTCTGCTTTTCTTCTCTTCTATCACTTGGTGGAGCACTGAAGAGCTGGAGAGCCAGCTGTTTTCCTTGTGTTCACCAGCTAATCTCTAAGTGCTGGTTTGTCTGGTGTTGGCTGTGCTGCATTTCGTGAACAGTGGTTCTATCAGAACTTTTTCTTTGAAAAGCTTCTGCTGCTGGAAACTAGGTTGGTGAGAGCAGTGAGTACAATACACAATAAAGTTGCTGCTCAGTGGCCTGAAAAAAGATGAAATGCTTCATAGAGCAGAGGGAAAATACACTTTTACATCTTTTACTTCAATTTATTTTATTTATCTTCAATTTTATTTGTATAGCGCCAAATCACAATACAAATCATCTCAAGGCACTTTACAAAAACTAAAACTAAAAACCCAACAATTCCCTTATGAGCAAGCACTTGGCGACAGTGGAGAGGAAAAACTCCCTTTAAGGGTTAGGGTAGGGGAGCTCAGTGCACCGATGGTCCTCGGGCAGTCTAGGCCTATAGCAGCATAACTAAGGGATGGTTCAGGGTAGCCTGAAGCCAGCCCTAACTATATGCTTTGTCAAAGAGGAAGGTTTTAAGTCTAGCCTTAAAAGTATAGAGAGTGTCTGCCTCCTGAACCCAGGCTGGGAGCTGGTTCCATAGGAGAGGAGCTTGATAACTAAAGGCTCTGCCTCCCATTCTGCTTTTGGAAACTCTGGGAACCACAAGTAGACCTGCACTCTGAGAGCGAAGTGGTCTATTGGGATAATATGGTACTATGAGGTCTTTAAGGTATGAAGGAGCTTGATTATGAAGGGATTTGCATGTGAGAAGAAGGATTTTAAATTCTATTCTATATTTTACAGGGAGCCAATGAAGAGAAGCCACTATAGGAGAAATATGATCTCTCTTGCTAGTTCCTGTCAGGACTCTGGCTGCGGCATTCTGGATTAATTGGAGGCTTTTTATGGAGATATTGGGACATCCAGATAGTAATGAGTTACAGTAATCTAGCCTTGAGGTAACAAATGCATGGACTAGTTTTTCTGCATCATTTTGAGACAGGATGTTCCTAATTTTGGAAATGTTGCGCAGGTGAAAGAATGGAGTTCTAGAGATTTGTTTTATGTGTGAGTTAAAGGACATGTCCTGGTCAAAAATAACTCCAAGGTTTTTTACAGTAGTGCTGGAGGCCAGGGTTATGCCATCTAGAGTAGCTATAATTTGAGAAAAGTTATTTCTGAGATTTTTTGGCCCAAATATAATGACTTCTGTTTTCTCCGAGTTTAAAAGTAAAAAGTTACTGGTCATCCAGGCCTTTATGTCAGTTAGACAGGCTTGAAGTCTGGTTAACTGGTTTGTGTTAACAGGTTTAATAGATAGATATAACTGAGTGTCATCTGCATAGCAGTGGTAATGAATAGAGTGCTTCCTAATGACATATCCTAAAGGAAGCATGTACAGGGTGAACAGAATCGGTCCTAGCAAGGAGCCTTGTGGAACTCCATAACTAACTTTTGTTCGTGTGGAAGGTTAATCATGGACATGAACAAACTGGAATCTGTCCGATAAATAGGATTGGAACCACTTTAACGCTGTTTCTCTGATACCAATCACATGCTCCAGTCTCTGTAATAAGATGTTGTGGTCAATGGTGTTGAATGCTGCACTAAGGTCTAGGAGGACAAGTATCGAAACAAGTCCATTATCTGAGGCTAAGAGAAGATCATTGGTAACTTTCAACAGTGCTGTTTCTGTATTATGATGTGCTCTAAATCCTGATTGAAAATCTTCAAATAGTTCATTCCTGTGTAAGTGGTCTGATAGCTGCTTAGCAACAGCTTTTTCTAGGATTTTAGAAATAAATGGCAGGTTGGATATTGGTCTATAATTAGCCAAGACTCCAGGATCAAGACTAGGCTTTTTGAGTAAAGGTTTGATTACTGCAGTCTTAAAGGCCTGTGGTACGTAGCCTGATACTAGAGATAAATTTACCAAGTCCAATAAAGATGAGTTCATTAATGGCAGGGTGCCTTTAAGCTAAGGGAACACTGGGCTCAACAGAGCTGTGACTTTTTGTCAGCCTGGCTACAGTGCTGAAAAGAAACCTGGGATTGTTCTTATTTTCCTCTATTAGTGATGAATAGTATGCAGTTCTGGCTTTACAGAGAGCTTTTTTATATGTTAGTAGACTGTTTTTCCAGGCTAGAAAAATTTCCTCTAAGTTTGTGGAACGCCACTTCCTTTCCAGCCTTCGTGATGCCTGCTTTAAGGTATGAATATGTAAATTATACCATGGGGCTAGTCTTCTCTGATTCACTAACTTCTTTTTCAGAGGGGCTACTGAATCAAGCGTTTCACACAGTGAGGTTACAGCGCTGTCAACAACATGATCAATTTGGTAGGGAGTGGGATTGAAGCAGCTGCCCTCCACTATGTTTATACTTGGCATAGATGTAAATAAAGATGGAATCATTTTCTTAAATTTATTAACAGCGTTGTCGGATAAACATCTGCTGTAGTGGAATTTTCTTCCAAACGCTGCATGATCCATGATTTTATATTCAAAAGTTATTAAAGAATGATCTGACAAAACAGGATTTGGGGGAAAAACTATTAAATGTTCAATTTCGATGCCATAGGTCAGAACAAGACCAAGGGTGTGATTGAAACAGTGGGTGGGTTTATTAACATTTTGAATGAAACCAATTGAATCTAATATAGAATTAAATGCAATGCTGAGGCCGTTATTTTCAACATCTACATGAATGTTAAAATCTCCCACTATAATAACTTTATCTGATCTAAGCACTAAATCAGACAGGAAGTAAGGGAATTCAGTTTAAAACTCTGAGTAAGGAACAGGTGGACGGTACACAGTGACAAGTAGAACTGGTTTTTGTGTTTTCCAGTTTGGATGCGAGAGACTAAGAGTGAGGCTCTCAAATGAGTTAAAATTGTTCTGAGGATGAAAGTTTAATAATAAGTTTGAGTGGAAGATTGTAGCTACTCCTCCACCTCGACCTGTGCTTCGAGGAACATGATAATTTTTATGACTGAGGGGGGTTGATTCATTCAGGCTGACATATTCACCCTGCTGTAACCAGGTTTCAGTAAGATAAAGTAGGTCAATTTGGCGATCAGTTATCAAATCATTTACTAACAAAGATTTAGATCAAAGGGACCTAAAATGTTTGCCATTTTTCTGTTCAATAAGAGGAGTGGTCTTAATTTTATTAGGTTTTTATGAATAACTCAATTCAATTCAATTCAATTCAATTTTATTTGTATAGCGCCAAATCACAATACAAATCATCTCAAGGCACTTTACAAAAACTAAAACTAAAAACCCAACAATTCCCTTATGAGCAAGCACTTGGCGACAGTGGAGAGGAAAAAACTCCCTTTAACGGAAGAAAAAAACCTCCAGCAGAACCGGGCTCAGTTTGGGCGGCCATCTGCCTCGACCGGTTGGGGTGAGTGGATAGAGCAGAGAGAAAAGAACAGCAACAATAAACAACAAATAGACACTGCAAGTTGGTGGGGCCAGTAACTGCACATCAGCGATAAACAGCTCCAGGACCAGGGACACCTGCAGAAGGTACAGAGAGAGAGAGAGAGAGAGAGAGGGAGGGAGAGAGCACAAACTAGGGGAGAGAGAGAGCACAAGGTTAGTAACATTCAATGGTGGAATATACATGAGGTCGGAGAGAAGGGGGAGGGGGGGGGCGGGAAGGGTAGGGGAGCTCAGTGCACCAATGGTCCTTGGGCAGTCTAGGCCTATAGCAGCATAACTAACTAAGGGATGGTTCAGGGTTGCCTGAAGCCAGCCCTAACTATATGCTTTGTCAAAGAGGAAGGTTTTAAGTCTAGCCTTAAAAGTACAGAGAGTGTCTGCCTCCTGAACCCAGGCTGAGAGCTGGTTCCACAGGAGAGGAGCTTGATAGCTAAAGGCTCTGCCTCCCATTCTGCTTTTGAGAACTCTGGGAACCACAAGTAGGCCTGCACTCTGAGAGCGAAGTGGTCTATTGGGATAATATGGTACTATGAGGTCTTTAAGGTATGAAGGAGCTTGATTATGAAGGGATTTGTATGTGAGAAGAAGGATTTTAAATTCTATTCTATATTTTACAGGGAGCCAATGAAGAGAAGCCAATATAGGAGAAATATGATCTCTCTTGCTAGTTCCTGTCAGGACTCTAGCTGCGGCATTCTGGATTAATTGGAGGCTTTTTATTAAGATATTAGGACATCCAGATAGTAATGAGTTACAGTAATCTAGCCTTGAGGAAACAAACGCATGGACTAGTTTTTCTGCATCATTTTGAGACAGGATGTTCCTAATTTTGGAAATGTTGCGCAGGTGAAAGAATGCAGTTCTAGAAATTTGTTTTATGTGTGAGTTAAAGGACATGTCCTGGTCAAAAATAACTCCAAGGTTTTTTACAGTAGTGCTGGAGGCCAGGGCTATGCCATCTAGAGTAGCTATAATTTTAGAAAAGTTATTTCTGAGATTTTTAGGCCCAAATATAATGACTTCTGTTTTCTCCGAGTTTAAAAGTAAAAAGTTACTGGTCATCCAAGCCTTTATGTCAGTTAGACAGGCTTGAAGTCTGGTTAACTGGTTTGTGTTAACAGGTTTAATAGATTGATATAACTGAGTGTCATCCGCATAGCAGTGGTAATTAATAGAGTGCTTCCTAATGATATATCCTAAAGGAAGCATGTACAGGGTGAACAGAATCGGTCCTAGCACAGAACCTTGTGGAACTCCATAACTAACTTTTGTTCGTGTGGAAGGTTCATCATGGACATGAACAAACTGGAATCTGTCCGATAAATAGGATTGGAACCACTTTAACGCTGTTCCTCTGATACCAATCACATGCTCCAGTCTCTGTAATAAGATGTTGTGGTCAATGGTGTCGAATGCTGCACTAAGGTCTAGGAGGACAAGTATCGAAACAAGTCCATTATCTGAGGCTAAGAGAAGATCGTTGGTAACTTTCAACAGTGCTGTTTCTGTACTATGATGTGCTCTAAATCCTGATTGGAAATCTTCAAATAGTTCATTCCTGTGTAAGTGGTCTGATAGCTGCTTAGCAACAGCTTTTTCTAGGATTTTAGAAATAAATGGCAGGTTGGATATTGGTCTATAATTAGCCAAGACACCTGGATCAAGACTAGGCTTTTTGAGTAAAGGTTTGATTACTGCAGTCTTAAAGGCCTGTGGTACGTAGCCTGATACTAGAGATAAATTTACCAAGTCCAATAAAGATGAGTTCATTAATGGCAGGGTGCCTTTAAGCAGTCTAGTCGGGATGGGGTCCAAGAGACACGTTGATGATTTCGATGAAGCAACTACTGATGTAAATTCAGAGAGATCTATAGGAGAGAAGCAGTCTAAACATAACTGAGGTCCTACAGATGATTCAAGAGCTACTGTAGTAAAAGATTCATTTATTGCAGGTATAGGAAGCATCTGCTGAATTTTATCTCTAATAGTTGTGATTTTATTTGTAAAGAAACTCATAAATTCATCACTGCTGAGAGCTAAGGGAACACTGGGCTCAACGGAGCTGTGACTTTTTGTCAGCCTGGCTACAGTGCTGAAAAGAAACCTGGGATTGTTCTTATTTTCCTCTATTAGTGATGAATAGTATGCAGTTCTGGCTTTACGGAGAGCTTTTTTATATGTTAGTAGACTGTTTTTCCAGGCTAGAAAAATTTCCTCTAAGTTTGTGGAACGCCACTTCCTTTCCAGCCTTCGTGATGCCTGCTTTAAGGTACGAACATGTAAATTATACCATGGGGCTAGTCTTCTCTGAATCACTAACTTCTTTTTCAGAGGGGCTACAGAATCAAGCGTTTCACGCAGTGAGGTTACAGCGCTGTCAACAACATGATCAATTTGGTAGGGAGTAGGATTAAGGCAGCTGCCCTCCATTATGTTTATACTTGGCATAGATGTAAATAAAGATGGAATCATTTTCTTAAATTTATTAACAGCGTTGTCAGATAAACATCTGCTGTAGTGGAATTTTCTTCCAGACGCTGCATGATCCATCATTTTAAATTCGAAAGTTATTAAAGAATGATCTGACAAAACAGGATTTGGGGGGAAAATTATTAGATGTTCAATTTCGATGCCATAGGTCAGAACAAGATCAAGGGTGTGATTAAAACAGTGGGTGGGTTTATTAACGTTTTGAATGAAACCAATTGAATCTAATATAGAATTAAATGCAATGCTGAGGCTGTTATTTTCAACATCTACATGAATGTTAAAATCTCCCACTATAATGACTTTATCTGATCTAAGCACTAAATCAGACAGGAAGTCAGGGAATTCAGTTAAAAACTCTGAGTAAGGAACAGGTGGACGGTACAAAATGACAAGTAGAACTGGTTTTTGTGTTTTCCAGTTTGTATGTGAGAGACTAAGAGTGAGGCTCTCAAATGAGTTATAACTGTTCTGACGATGAAAGTTTAATAATAAGTTTGACTGGAAGATTGCAGCTACTCCTCCACCTCGACCTGTGCTTCGAGGAACATGATAATTTTTATGACTGAGGGGGGTTGATTCATTCAGACTGACATATTCATCCTGCTGTAACCAGGTTTCAGTAAGATAAAGTAGGTCAATTTGGTGATCAGTTATCAAATCATTTACTAACAGAGATTTAGAAGAAAGGGACCTAATATTTAATAATCCACATTTGACAGTTCTGTTTTTCTGTTCAATAAGAGGAGTGGTCTTAATTTTTATTAAGTTTTTATGAATAACTCCTCTTCTGTTAACTTCTGATTTATCTGATTTATATGTTCGAGGGGCAGACACAGTCTCTATGTGGTTTGAGGGGGGTGATGGCTCTAAGGAAACTGCAGAGAGGCGTTTTAGACTGAGTCTCTGCATCCCGGTCCCCACCCTGGATTGTCAGGCTTTAGGTCGGCCAATAAACTCGGCCAAATTTCTAGAGATGAGAGCTGCACCATTCAAAGTGGGATGGATGCCGTCTCTCGCTACCAGACCGGGTTTTCCCCAGAAAGTGGCCCAATTGTCTATGAAGCCCACATCGTTTGCTGGACACCACCTAGACAGCCAGCGACGGAACGACGACATGCGGCTAAACATGTCATCGCTGGTCAGATTGGGGAGGGGTCCAGAGAAAACTACGGAGTCCGACATTAATTTAGCAAAGTTACACACCGACTCAACATTAATTTTAGTGACCTCCGATTGGCGTAATCGGGTGTCATTGCTGCCGACGTGAATAATAATTTTCCCATATTTACGATTAGCCTTAGCCAGTAGCTTCAGATTTGACTCAATGTCGCCCGCTCCGGTCCCAGGATACATTTGACTATGGTCACTGGTGTCTCTATTTCCAATTATCAGAGTCGGTTTCTCAGCGGGTGTGTCGCTGAGCGGGGAAAATCTATTAGAAACGTGAACAGGCAGGTGATGAGCCGTGGGCTTCTGCTTAGGAGTACGTTTCCGTCGGACCGTCGCCCAGGCTAATTCTCCGGGCTGCTCCGGAGCTGCCCTTGGACCGCTAACAGACCCTGAGCTCGGTGGCTCCACACCAGCTAACGGGGCTAGGCTAGCTGGCTTTTGTTCGAAGGTGTGGAGCCGCGCTTCCAAATCAGTGATCCTCGCCTCCAAGGCTAACAGAACCTTACACTTATTACAGGTATCATTATCGCTAAAGGAGGCAGAGGAATAACTAAACATGTGGCACACCGAGCAAGAAAGAGAGAGAGAGGGAGAGGCCATGTTAGCTAAGCTAACTAGCTAGCTAAGCTAACCGGTAGGCTAACGAACGCTAAGTCAGGAAATAGCAATAAATACCGGTCAAAATAGAAAGGTACTTGACTAGTACCGGAATGTAGCAGTTAATGAATTGTTTAGAGTTTAGTTAGTTTTTAGGTGTGTTAAACTATAGCTAGTCTGTTGCTAGTCTGTAGACGAACTATGCAACACACACAACACGATATGCTTGCAAGACGAAAGTGATTCGCTTACCCGGAGAGCAACACCAACAGGGGGCCAATCACATCACAATTTTTAACATTACATTTTTAACTTTACACTAAATGTTAGCTTGATAGACTTTAACCAAAACAATCAACCAGTAAAAGTTTTGTGTGTTTGTAAGAATTAATTTATATGTGAGCAACTTGAGAAATGTGTTAGAGTTGGAAATTTGTGAATATGTCCCAGTGTTCTAATATCAGCTGCTCCATGCTCCATGAGAGAGCACAGCCATGGCTGAAGTCTGACATCCTATAATCACCATCATCCTCGTATACCACCAACACACACACACAAACCACTTTGATCTAATGAGACTGCGTGGTCTTATACTGTGACACACATCAAAACATAGCCATTCATACACTTGATTGATATGCATGATTGCATGCATAAAGAAAATATGCATAAAGACAGGGGGTGGTGGGAGGTAGACTGACATTTAAGAAGCTTCTCTCCAGTCCACTTTAGACTGGCTCCCAGGAGACCTGCAGAGGGATAAAAGGCTAATGGGTAATACTTTGGAGGAGATAGTGATAGACTTATTCAACACAAAAGCTCCTTAATAACGAATATATTCACAGCATCACCTTGGGGGATTACAACAGGTGAGTGTGAGTGTGAGTGTGAGTATGTGTGTGTGTGTGTGTGCATGCACATTTCCTTCCTAGTACAAATATCTTGAGGATAAATATACTTTCTAAATTTAATTCAATTCAATTCAATTCAATTTTATTTGTATAGCGCCAAATCACAATACAAATCATCTCAAGGCACTTTACAAAAACTAAAACTAAAAACCCAACAATTCCCTTATGAGCAAGCACTTGGCGACAGTGGAGAGGAAAAAACTCCCTTTAACGGAAGAAAAAAACCTCCAGCAGAACCGGGCTCAGTTTGGGCGGCCATCTGCCTCGACCGGTTGGGGTGAGTGGATAGAGCAGAGAGAAAAGAACAGCAACAATAAACAACAAATAGACACTGCAAGTTGGTGGGGCCAGTAACTGCACATCAGCGATAAACAGCTCCAGGACCAGGGACACCTGCAGAAGGTACAGAGAGAGAGAGAGAGAGAGAGAGGGAGGGAGAGAGCACAAACTAGGGGAGAGAGAGAGCACAAGGTTAGTAACATTCAATGGTGGAATATACATGAGGTCGGAGAGAAGGGGGAGGGGGGGGCGGGTAGGGTAGGGGAGCTCAGTGCACCAATGGTCCTTGGGCAGTCTAGGCCTATAGCAGCATAACTAACTAAGGGATGGTTCAGGGTTGCCTGAAGCCAGCCCTAACTATATGCTTTGTCAAAGAGGAAGGTTTTAAGTCTAGCCTTAAAAGTACAGAGAGTGTCTGCCTCCTGAACCCAGGCTGAGAGCTGGTTCCACAGGAGAGGAGCTTGATAGCTAAAGGCTCTGCCTCCCATTCTGCTTTTGAGAACTCTGGGAACCACAAGTAGGCCTGCACTCTGAGAGCGAAGTGGTCTATTGGGATAATATGGTACTATGAGGTCTTTAAGGTATGAAGGAGCTTGATTATGAAGGGATTTGTATGTGAGAAGAAGGATTTTAAATTCTATTCTATATTTTACAGGGAGCCAATGAAGAGAAGCCAATATAGGAGAAATATGATCTCTCTTGCTAGTTCCTGTCAGGACTCTGGCTGCGGCATTCTGGATTAATTGGAGGCTTTTTATTAAGATATTAGGACATCCAGATAGTAATGAGTTACAGTAATCTAGCCTTGAGGAAACAAACGCATGGACTAGTTTTTCTGCATCATTTTGAGACAGGATGTTCCTAATTTTGGAAATGTTGCGCAGGTGAAAGAATGCAGTTCTAGAAATTTGTTTTATGTGTGAGTTAAAGGACATGTCCTGGTCAAAAATAACTCCAAGGTTTTTTACAGTAGTGCTGGAGGCCAGGGCTATGCCATCTAGAGTAGCTATAATTTTAGAAAAGTTATTTCTGAGATTTTTAGGCCCAAATATAATGACTTCTGTTTTCTCTGAGTTTAAAAGTAAAAAGTTACTGGTCATCCAAGCCTTTATGTCAGTTAGACAGGCTTGAAGTCTGGTTAACTGGTTTGTGTTAACAGGTTTAATAGATAGATATAACTGAGTGTCATCCGCATAGCAGTGGTAATTAATAGAGTGCTTCCTAATGATATATCCTAAAGGAAGCATGTACAGGGTGAACAGAATCGGTCCTAGCACAGAACCTTGTAAATGATTTTTATTTGTAAAGTCTGGCAAGCCGTGCATGGTCAAACTCCTTAATACCTTAAAGACCTCATAGTACCATACCAACCCAATAAAGCACTTTTTTCCGAGTGCAGGTCTACTTGTGGTTTCCAGTTTCCAAAACTAGAATGGGAGGCAGAGCCTTTAGCTATCAAGCTCCTCTCCTGTGGCACCAGCTTCCAGTCTGTGTAGGAGGCAGAAGACACCTTCTCTGTTTTAGGGTTAGACTTAAAACCTTCCTTTTCAACAAAGCTTATATTTTATAGACATGTGGGCTTCATAGACAATTGGACCACTTTCTGGGTAAAACCTGGTCTGGTAGCGAGGGATGGCTACCACACCCACTTTGGATGGTGCGGCTCTCATCTCTAGATATCTGGCCGAGTTTATTAACCAACCTAAAGTTTGAAAGTCCAAAGTGGGGACCAGGATCACACATACAGTGGGTACGGAAAGTATTCAGACCCCTTTAAATTTTTCACTCTTTGTGTCATTGCAGCCATTTGCCAAAATCAAAAAAGTTCATTTTATTTCTCATTAATGTACACTCAGCACCCCATCTTGACAGAAAAAAACAGAAATGTAGAAATTTTTGCAAATTTATTAAAAAAGAAAAACTGAAATATCACATAATCATAAGTATTCAGACCCTGTGCTCAGTGTTGAGTAGAAGCACCCTTTTGAGCTAGTACAGCCATGAGTCTTCTTGGGAATGATGCAACAAGTTTTTCACACCTGGATTTGGGGATCCTCTGCCATTCTTCCTTGCAGATCCTCTCCAGTTCTGTCAGGTTGGATGGTGAACGTTGGTGGACAGCCATTTTCAGGTCTCTCCAGAGATGCTCAATAGGGTTTAGGTCAGGGCTCTGGCTGGGCCAGTCAAGAACGGTCACAGAGTTGTTCTGAAGCCACTCCTTTGTTATTTTAACTGTGTGCTTAGGGTCATTGTCCTGTTGAAAGGTGAACCTTCGGCCCAGTCTGAGGTCCTGAGCACTCTGGAAGAGGTTTTCTTCCGGGATATCTCTGTACTTGGCTGCATTCATCTTTACTTCAATTGCAACCAGTCGTCCTGCCCCTGCAGCTGAAAAACACCCCCACAACATGATGCTCCCACCACCATGTTTCACTGTAGGGATTGTATTGGGCAGGTGATAAGCAGTGCCTGGTTTTCTCCACACATGCCGCTTAGAATTAAGGCCAAAAAGTTCAATCTTGGTCTCATCAGACCAGAGAATCTTATTTCTCATAGTCTGGGAGTCCTTCATGTGGTTTTTGGCAAACTCTATGCAGGCTTTCATGTGTCTTGCACTGAGGAGAGGCTTCCGTCGGGCCACTCTGCCATAAAGCCCCGACTGGTGGAGGGCTGCAGTGATAGTTGACTCTGTGGAACTTTCTCCCATCTCCCTACTGCATCTCTGGACCTCAGCTACAGTGATCTTTGGGTTCTTCTTTACCTCTCTCACCAAGGCTCTTCTCCCACGATTGCTCAGTTTGGCTGGACGGCTAGGTCTAGGAAGAGTTCTGGTCGTCCCAAACTTTTTCCATTTGAGGATTATGGAGGCCACTGTGCTCTTAGGAACCTTGAGTGCTGCAGAAATTCTTTTGTAACCTTGGCCAGATCTGTGCCTTGCCACAATTCTGTCTCTGAGCTCCTTGGGCAGTTCCTTCGACCTCATGATTCTCATTTGCTCTGACATACACTGTGAGCTGTAAGGTCTTATATAGACAGGTGTGTGCCTTTCCTAATCAAGTCCAATCAGTTTAATTAAACACAGCTGGACTCCAATGAAGGAGCAGAACCATCTCAAGGAGGATCAGAAGAAATGGACAGCATGTGAGTTAAATATGAGTGTCACTGCAAAGGGTCTGAATACTTATGACCATGTGATATTTCAGTTTTTGGGAGCATTGGTGACAAGTTGGTATCAACTGTTGGTATCGGTATCAACTTTCACTGCTGTGTGAGTTGTTAACAGCACCTGGAAAGGCCCATTCCACTTTCTGGATCTCCAGTGTTTGGGTCTGAGCTCCTTTATGATGATCCAATCCCCTGGTTTGAAGGGGTGCAGGGGACCATCAGCTTGGATGAGGGAGCACTGCTTTCACTTGTTGTGAGATCTTAGACAGAGTGCCAGACAAGGATTTACAATACTGCAACACATGAAGGAGCAGAACCATCAAAAGGAGGATCAGAAGAAATGGACAGCATGTGAGTTAAATATGAGTGTCACTGCAAAGGGTCTGAATACTTATGACCATGTGATATTTCAGTTTTTCTTTTTTAATAAATTTGCAAAAATTTCTACATTTCTGTTTTTTTCTGTCAAGATGGGGTGCTGAGTGTACATTAATGAGAAATAAAATGAACTTTTTTGATTTTGGCAAATGGCTGCAATGACACAAAGAGTGAAAAATTTCTGGTCTGAATACTTTTCGTACCCACTGTATTTCTCCTATATTATATATCTCTTCATTGGCTCCCTATACAGTTCAGAACAGAACTTCAAATCCTTCTTCTCACATACAAATCCCTTCATGATCAAGCTCCTTCATACCTTAAAGACCTCATAGTACCATATTATCCCAATAGAGCACTTTGCTCTCAGAGTGCAAGTTGTAGCAGACCTAAGGCAGGAGTATGTTCACATTCCACGACGGAGAAAGGAGTTTTACCGCTAGGGAAGTTTTGCTCCAAAATGTTTAGTGACCTACTAAGGTAAACAACAGGATGTGGCACAGGCCTCTCCATCCAATCTCCACTCTTACTAAGAGAACGCCTCTTAACCAACAGACTTCCCCTGCTCACATCCTGGCATAAATACCTTAAAAATACCTTAAAACTATTCCCTTCCAGGCCTCCCTGAGGCCTATATAATGACCTATAAGCTGTTGTTAAATTTCTGCTTTGATGAATACTTAACATGCAGCATGGTGGATGAGTGGTTAGCACTGTTGCTTCACAGCAAGAAGGTTGTGGGTTCGCAACCCAGCCTTTCCGTGTGGAGTTTGCATGTTCTCCCTGTGCTTGTGTGGGTTTACCCCAGGTAATCTGGTTTCCTCCTGCAGTCCAAAGTTTCAACATGCATGTTCTCACATTTTGACATGACTCTAAATTGCCCATAGGAATGACTGTGAGTGTGTGAGGTTGTTTGTCTTTGTATCTCTATGTGTCCTGCAGGTCGCTTGCCTACTGGTGACGCTTTGACACTGCAACTGTTTCCGATTAAGTGAATCACTTCCTATTGCAAGCATGTCGTGTTGTGTGTGTTGCATAGTTTGTCTACAGATTAGCAACAGACTAGCTATGGTCTAACACACCTAAAAACCAACTAAACTCTCTAAACAATTCATTAACTGCTACATTGCGGTGCTAGTCAAGTACCTTTCTATTTTGACCGGTATTAATTGCTATTTCCTGACTTAGCACTATTTAGCCTACCAGTTAGCTTAGTAACATGGCTTAGTAACGGCTTCTCTCTCTCTCTCTCTTTCCTGCTCGGTGTGCCACATGTTTAGTTATTCCTCTGCCTCCTTTAGTGATAATGATACTTGTAATAAGTGTAAAGTTCTGCTAGCTTTGAAGGCGAGGATCATTGATTTGGAAGCGTGGCTCCGCACCTTCGAACAAAAGCCAGCTAGCCTAACCCCGTTAGCAGGTGTGGAGCCACTGAGCTCAGGGTCTGTTAGCAAGGGCAGCTCCGGAGCAGCCCGGAGAATTAGCCTGGGTGACGGTCCAACGGAGACATACTCCTAAGCAGAAGCCCACGGCTCGTCACCTGCTTGTTCACGTTTCTAATAGATTTTCCCCGCTCAGCGACACACCTGCTGAGAAACCGACTCTGATAACTGGCGATTCCATAGTCAGAAATGTGAAGCTAGAGACACCAGCGACCATAATGAAATGTATTCCTGGGGCCAGAGCGGGCGACATTGAGTCAAATTTGAAGCTGCTGGCTAAGGCTAATCGTAAATATGGAAAAATTGTTATTCACGTCGGCAGCAATGACACCCGATTACGCCAATCGGAGGTCACTAAAATTAATGTTGAGTCGGTGTGTAACTTAATTAGCTAAATTAATGTCGGACTTCGTAGTTTTCTCTGGACCCCTCCCCAATCTGACCAGCGATGACATGTTTAACCGCATGTCGTCGTTCCGTCGCTGGCTGTCTAGGTGGTGTCCAGCAAACGATGTGGGCTTCATAGACAATTGGGCCACTTTCTGGGGAAAACCCGGTCTGGCAGTGAGAGACGGCATCCATCCCACTTTGAATGGTGCAGCTCTCATCTCTAGAAATTTGGCCGAGTTTATTAGCCAACCTGAAGCCTGACAATCCAGAGTGGGGACCGGGACGCAGAGACTAAGTCTAAAACGCCTCTCTGCAGTTTCCTTAGAGCCATCACCCCCCTCAAACCACATAGAGACTGTGTCTGCCCCTTGAACATATAAATCAAATAAATCAGAAGTTAACACAAGAGGAGTTATTCATAAAACCCTAATAAAATTAAGACCACTCCTCTTATTGAACAAAAAAACAGAACAGTGACATGTGGATTATTAAATATTAGGTCCCTTTCTTCTAAATCTCTGTTAGTAAATGATTTAATAACTGATCACCAAAATGACTTAATCTGTCTTACTGAAACCTGGTTACAGCAGGATGAATATGTCAGTCTGAATGAAACAACCCCCCTCAGTCATAAAAATTTTCATGTTCCTCGAAGCACACGCTGAGGTGGAGGAGTAGCTACAATCTTCCACTCAAACGTATTATTAAACTTTCATCCTCAGAACAATTATAACTCATGAAGGGAGCCTCACTCTTAGTCTCTCGCATCCAAACTGGAAAACACAAAAACCAGTTCTACTTGTCACTGTGTACCGTCCACCTGTCCCTTACTCAGAGTTTTTAACTGAATTCCCTGACTTCCTGTCTGATTTAGTGCTTAGATCAGATAAAGTTATTATAGTGGGAGATTTTAACATTCATGTAGATGTTGAAAATAACAGCCTCAGCACTGCATTTAATTCTATATTAGATTCAATTGGTTTCACTCAAAATGTTAATAAACCCAATCACAAATGTTTTAATCACACCCTTGATCTTGTTCTGACCTATGGCATCGAAATTGAACATTTAATAGTTTTTCCCCAAAATCATGTTTTGTCAGATCATTCTTTAATAACTTTTGAATTTAAAATGATGGATCATGCAGCATTTGGAAGAAAATTCCACTACAGCAGATGTTTATCCGACAACGCTGTTAATAAATTTAAGAAAATGATTCCATCTTTATTTACATCTTACGAACACAGTGGAGGGCAGCTGCTTCAATCCCACTCCCTACCAAATTGATCATGTTGTTGACAGCGCTGTAACCTCACTGCGTGAAACACTTGATATTGTAGCCCCTCTGAAAACGAAGTTAATGAATCAGAGGAGATTAGCCCCATGGTATAATTTACATATTCGTACCTTAAAGCAGGCATCACGAAGGCTGGAAAGGAAGTGGCATTCCACAAATTTAGAGGAAATTTTTCTAGCCTGGAAAAACAGTCTACTAACATATAAAAAAGCTCTCTGTAAAGCCAGAACTGCATACTATTCATCACTAATAGAGGAAAATAAGACCAATCCCAGGTTTCTTTTCAGCACTGTAGCCAGGCTGACAAAAAGTCACAGCTCCGTTGAGCCCAGTGTTCCCTTAGCTCTCAGCAGTGATGAATTTATGAGTTTCTTTACAAATAAAATCACAACTATTAGAGATAAAATTCAGCAGATGCTTCCTGTACCTCCAATAAATGAATCTTCTACTACAGTAGCTCTTGAATCATCTGTAGGACCTCAGTTATGTTTAGACTGCTTCTCTCCCATAGATCTCTCTGAATTTACATCAGTAGTTGCTTCATTGAAATCATCAACGTATCTCTTAGACCCCATCCCGACTAGACTGCTTAAAGACACCCTGCCATTAGTTAACTCATCTTTATTTGACTTAGTAAATTTATTTCCAAAATTAGGAACATCCTGTCTCAATGATGCAGAAAAACTAGTCCATGCATTTGTTACCTCAAGGCTAGATTACTGTAACACATTGCTATCTGGATGTCCCAGTATCTCCATAAAAAGCCTCCAGTTAATCCAGAATGCCACAGCCAGAGTCTTGACAGGAACTAGCAAGAGAGATCATATTTCTCCTATATTAGCTTCTCTTCGTTGGCTCCCTGTAAAATACAGAATAGAATTTAAAATCATTCTCTTCACATACTTCATGATCAAGCTCCTTCATACCTTAAAGACCTCATAGTACCATTATTACGTGCCCGGGCAAAGCGTCACACCGGCCGGATGCTATCCTGCTCCGCCCATTGCCTGTCCCGTCAAGAGCGTGGTCACACATAGCCCTAGATTTCATAGATTTCATAACTGGACTCCCTCCTTCTGATGGAAAGACTGCCGTACTGACCATTGTCGACCACTTCTCCAAGGCGGCTCACTTTGTGGCACTGGCAGGACTTCCCACAGCCATGGAGACAGCCCGGCTAATGATGGAACATGTCTCCCCCAGTTCACGTCACGGGTCTGGCGTGCCTTCTGCAAGGAACTGGGGGCAACAGTGAGCCTGTCCTCCGGTTTCCACCCGCAGTCCAATGGCCAGTGCGAGCCGACTAACCAGGATCTGGGGGCTATGTTGAGGTGCCTCACCGCAACGAACCCCGCCTCTTGGAGCTCACAACTCCCATGGGCCGAATATGCCCATAATTCCCAGATCAGCGCTGCAACAGGGGTGACGCCATTCGAAGCTTCACTGGGTTACCTGCCACCGCTATTTCCGGCCCAAGAACGGGAGGTGGCGGTACCGTCGGTCCAGCTCCACATGAACCGGTGCTGTCGGACTTGGAAGCGGGTCAAGGCAGCCCTCGCCCGCACCTCGCTCCAAAACAAGCACCTGGCGGATCGCCGTCGGGCTCCGGCCCCTGCATATAAGGTTGGTCAGAGGGTGTGGTTGTCAACTTAACACATCTCCCTGAGGACTGAATCTAAGAAGCTGTCGCCTCGGTTCATCGGACCCTTCCCCATCAGTCGCGTAATCAACCCAGTGGCGGTGCGACTCGCCCTGCCTCCACCAATGAGGGTCCACCCAGTCTTCCATGTCTCCCAGATTAAGCCGGAGGTCGGCTCATCGTTGCATCCAGCCACCAGACCTCCTCCGCCACCCCGCATCATTGACAATGCCCCGGCCTTTACCATCCGCCGGCTGCTGGACGCCCGCCGCCGAGGTCGGGGGCTTCAATACCTGGTAGATTGGAAGGGCTACGGCCCAGAGGAACGGTCCTGGGTGCCGCGTAAAGCCGTCTTGGATCGGGTCTTGCTCCGGGATTTCCACCGGCGCCATCCTGACAAGCCTGGGGGTCGTCGGGAGCCGACCCGTCGGGAGGGGGTACTGTCATGAGGCGGCGGTACCATCCACCGTCGGGAGAGGCGCTGCGCCTTTCCCTGGTCTCATTCCTCCTCCTCGTGTGTTCTCATTCCCTCTCCTTCCGTGTCTGTCTGTTAAGTGTTCACAGGTGCAGCGGGAGAAAGGGGGGTTCCGGGGATCAACGACCCTATAAGGCTGCTGGCTTTCCCCAGCCAGTTGCCAGATCGTCTACTCTACTCACCTGGTAGTGTCTAGCTCCAAGGCATTCTCAACTAAGAGTAATAGTATAACAAAACAACGTCTCTTCGCAGGTGGTGCGTCACCAGTCACTTTTCCTCACCGCTCCTGCTGCACCTGCGATCATCCACTCAACCTGGTCCCGCACCTCTGAGGGGCTCCTGAGTCGCCACACGGATCCCGCTCCGTCGGCGGCTGGTTTCCGCGGAGTTCCAAGGGCGGGTCCAGCAACTAGGCACCTTCCTGCACTTTACTAACTGTTTTTCCTTGCACAATAAAGACACTCTCAGCATCTGATCTGCGTTTGGGCCCCTCAGTTCCCCAACTCATAACAGATATAGTAAGATGATAACTCACAAATGCACCACCATCTGTGTGTAGCACCCAAATCAGAAGGTGTTTTTTAAAAAAGAAAAAAAAAATTGTTTTATTTTAACAAACACAAAACAAGATAATGTATATTGTCCGGCACAAACAAAAATACACAAACAGAATTATACAATAAAATGATAACAACAGAGCATTGCACTGCGATCAAAAACATACAACAGCATCAACAGAGAACAGGAAGGAGACAAAAAATAAATACCTCATGAAACTCTGTCATTCCAAACCTCAGAATGTCACTATAGAGGCATTTATACTGTACAAATATGGTGTCCAAATATGAATAAAAGTATCAGCTGTGGAATAAATAAAACATGTTAGAAGTTCCAGAGGAATAATCTCTGACTGAATGCCATCCTTTTATAAAACGTGGTTTGTCGCTGATCCACGGCATTAGTCGATTCTTCCTGGCAGCAAGAGTTAACAGGCAAAAAAAAAAAGTTTTTTATATTATATAATATTATATTAATGATAAACCTACAGAGAAAACCCAGAATTAGAGGCAAAGGGTCAGGATCCAAGGTCAGCCCTAATATGTTATTTAACTGAAGTACAATTCTAGATCAATAGGTCTGGATCACATGACAATCCCATACACAGTGAATATACTGATATAATACCCTATGTTAGACTTACATTTAGGGCAAAGTGGTGAGTGAGCTGAATTGTATTTGTGTCCTAAATGAGGCGTAATGTGTATGTAATGTGTATTCTATGAAAGATCCTGAGCTGAATGGCTCTTGGCCTGTTACAAACTGAGAGCCTATTGGCTAGAGACCAAACCATCTCCCATTCCTCCTCCGGGGTGTATACCCCAAGCTCTCTTTTCCAAGTTAATCTGAGATGTGAGGTATTAATTGTACCACAAGAACATAAAACTTTGTAGAAAAAGGAAATCAACTTTTGTGTAGGAGGGTTCAGGAGGATCTTCTCAATAATATTTGGAAATAAGCATAGTATTTTTCAATATATAATCTCTAATTTGCAAGAATCAAAAAAATGTTGCCTGAGTAAATTAAATCTTGAGACAATCAAAGGATAGTAGTGATCCCTCTTCAAAAAGTTCACCTAACCTACATATACCATAAACAGGCCACAGGTTAAAACCAGGATCCATATTACTTGTATTTAGGTATTTAGGATCTTCTTTAAGCCATTCAACAATGAATTCAAGCTGGCAAGCCAAGTGAAATAATCTAAAATTTGGGAGATCCAAGCCACCCTTTGCACTAGAGAGTTGGAGTTTTGATAATTTCAACCTGGGTTTTCTTCTGCTCCAGATAAATGAACATAACCACCCATTCAACTCTATTATAACCTCACTAGACAGTAAAATAGGAATCATTTGCATTGGATAGAGTAAGTGAGGCAGGACATTCATTTTTATGAAGGCAGCCCGTCCTAGCCAACATAGAGGGAGAGTCATCCACCTGGTCAAGTCATCTCGAATTTTTCCGAGCACAGGTGCAAAATTAGCTTTATACAATTGCCTAAGAGTAGGAGTTACAGTAACACCTAAAGAGACTAAGCTATCCTCAGAACATTGAAAGGAAAGGAGTGAAGTTGATTTCTGGGCTTCTTATTTACTATATATGGGGCGACTGATTTAGAAAAATTAATCTTGTACCCAGAAAATTGCCAGAATTTCTGAATGAGGTCAACAACCCCTGGTACAGAACTATCGGGGTCTGAAAGAAAAAGAAGCACATTATCTGCATACAAGGAGATCTCGTGCTGCCTACCTCCCAGAGATACCCATGACAGCTGCATCCTCCCTTATACTCTGAGCAAATGGCTCTATTGCTATTGCAAAAAGCAATGGAGAGAGGGGGAACCCTGCCTGCTACCCTGGAATAAAGAAAAATGATCAGATCTGTGACTGTTGGTAATGATTGCGGAAAGGGGATCCCTATAAAGTATTTGCACCCACTTGATGAAATAGTCCCCAAGGCCGAATTTTTCTAGTGTGTAAAACAGATAAGGCCACTCCACAGGGTCAAAAGCTTTTTCCGCATCTAAAGACAGCATAAGAGAACTAGTGATTAAAATCACTGCTACTCCCAAGCCGCCATCTTTTATTCAACCCACCCTGCTTAAAGAAGAAAATTATATTCTGTATGACTTTGAAACTCACTACTGTGACGGGCAGCATGAGGCCAATTGTGTGCGATGGAAATGTCTGGTGACCCGTTTTCATTTTGCTTCATAGGTGTTCATAGGTGATTGTGTGGCTGCACTTGTCAAACACTACAGACACCGCCGATATCGTGGTTATACATTTATAGCTCATAATGCATCAGGTTTGGACAGCTGCATTTTGCTCGAATACTTTGTTCAGCAGCTGAGTTGATCTCATGTACAACCCTGACTACCAACAGCGGTGGATAGATTCATTCAGTTTTCTCCCTATGAGTCTGTCCAAAACTCCAGCTGTGTTAGGCTTCTGATGGGGATCTGGCAAAGATATACTTTCCACACAAATTCAGCACTGTAGAAAAGGAGTCTTATGTCGGTGCGTATCCTGACCCTTAGTAATACGATAAAATAAATGAGAGTGAGAAGGCTAAATTCATGGCATGGTACAACTGTGTAAAAGACATCCCGTTTGATTTGCATTATCAACTGGCATACTACTGCAGAAATTATGTGAAAGTGCTGCAAAAGGCCTGCATGGTTTATCGTTTAGCATTTCTGCAGTGTATGCAGGCGTATCCTTTTACTTTCACCACTCTGGCATCAAGCTGTATGTGGGGTTTTCAAGACGCTATTTCTGCCTAGCGACACTCTCACGTATGAGAGACAGGTTTGTGGCACATTCCGAAAAATGTGTGATAAGGCACACACTCAGAGGGAGTGAATACAGAGTGGGGCCGTACTTTGTGGACGGCTACAACTCTGCCACTAACACATGCTATGAATATATTATGGTGTTAATGTGGTGATGTGGGAGTGTACCTGGAATCGTTTAAAACAGTCATGCAGAGATGCTCTTTTTGATGGTAGGATAAATGCTATGAATCTGTACCATGTAACACCCTGTAAAGATGGTGAAAAAGTCCACTACTACGATTTCACCAGTGTTTATCCAACGGTTCAGTCCAAGAAAGACTATCCTATAGGATATCCACTGGTAATAATTGACAATTTTGACAGTGTTGTTGTTTCGGCTTTGTCAAAAGCACTGTGTTACCACCTAGAGGTCTGTACCACCCCGTCTTGCCGTACACGTGTCACCATAAACTCATGTTTCCCCTGTGTCATTCATGTGCTGAAGAGTTGAATCAGGTCAGCAAGTGCAATCGCTGTGATCGTGAGAGACAGTTGTCAGGTACATGGGTGTCTTTTGAGCTTGAAAAAGTGACTGAAAAAGGTTACTGGATTCTCTGCATCAATGAAGTGTGGCATTTTCCCGACAAGACTAACAATTTGTTAGACAAACATGTCAAAATTGCAAAGGATAAGTAAACATATATAGATGACTATTTCACACGCAAGGGGATTAAGCTAGACCCAAACAAGGTTATAGTTAAAGGGCCCCCACCACTACTGTAAATGTTGCCTTGACAACTCTGGGCAAGCAGCGCTCGAAGCTAGAGGGGGAGGGGAGTCATATTTCACATTTTACAGCGCGCCGATAGTAAACTGGGAAGCTTTTGCTTCAAACGACACCAAGGTCCTCAATATAGCTCTTAAAACAACTAGTTTATTTTGGGTATGTGTTTTTCAGCCGTGTGCCCAAAAATTGGGGGATGTGTACCTATTGGGGTTAATGGTTGCTAGGAAGATTTTCACAGTGAACTGGATGAAGATAAGTGAACCCACTCAGACAGAATGGACACAAAGACTGAAGCTGATATACATATTTGAGAAAATGACTGCAGATTTACAGTTCAAGTCTGATATTTTCCAATAGAAATGGGCTCTTACACTCAGCTTTACTGCTACAAACACTAACATCTAACCAAGTCTGCTTGCAGGTGGCTTTACAGGACACTTTGGCAATGTTTAAGGGAGCAGCTGCATCTAGAGCAGAAGCACAAAAATTATTGAAAAGGTTGACGATATCATCAACATGTGATGTGCAAGACTCATCTTGCTTTAGCATAGAAAAGGTGCTAGTGAACTTCGCTACTGGTTGTTAAATAGACAACATTTAACGGTGAATTTTTGGCATACAATGGTTGGATGAAGACAAATAAAACTCATTTATGATTTGAGATGGAATCCTTTAGCTCAATGAAGTTTAGAGTCAATCCTAGAGTAAATATTAAATCAAGTGTGGGACCCAGGTTATTAGTGGGGCCTTTAACATTTTGAACCAGATTGAAGGATCCAGTTAGACTGATGAGATCATTTGCTCGAGCATTTGTATCATTATCTGTTTGAAAGTCAAAGTCTCCAGCAATAATTACCTTATCATACCTAACAATGTCAGCAACATAGTCAGAGAACTCTGATAGAATGTTACTGTTTGCTTTCGGTGGGCAGTAGATGACAGTGCACATACAGGAACAGAGCAGCAGATAAGAAATGAAAGAGCTTCAAAGCTGTTAACCTGTTTAAGAGTAAGAAGAGAGAATTTGAAGTGATTTTTAAAGACAGCAGCAACACCACCACCCCAACCACTTAATCTAGGGGAATTCAAATAAATAAAATTAGGGGGACAGAGCTCTCGCAACTGGATACACTCGCCTATTCTCAGCCAGGTTTCATTTAGGAAAAAGAAGTCTAAATTCTGAGAGAGGATAAGGTCATTTAAGAGAGATGCCTTATTAGAAAGTGATCTGACATTTAGGAGAGCAAATCTTGTTATAAGGACAGTAATACTGGGACTGGTCAGAGGTGGCTTTTCCAATGTTGGCTGGACAAGATTAGAATAGTTTCTTTGTACCGCTGTGTAGCCTGTATAGGCGCAATTAATTCCACAATCCTGCTGTTCTCAGTGTATTTGTCCCTGGCCACCAGCCCTTGGTTGTCACAATCCGCAGATGTTTTTCATGTGCCTGGCCATATCGTTACAAAACAGCGCTGTGCTAAACTGGGTGTCTAGTGTGTCTTTTCCATAGTTGATCAGACATTCTATGATCCCTCGATAAGGATACGTGATAGATGTTTGTGTAATTAATCTATCCCTTAACATTATATCTACCTGAGAGCAGCGTGCATCCTGAGTAATTTATTGATCCGACATGTGTGCCGTTTGGTATTTCGTACCATCAGCATTTGTAATTCTCACGTGTGTGTATAGGTATGTATCATTAAGATCGAGACAATCCTCCCTGCTGGCAGATACATAAAACTTCAACGGGCCTGTGGCTGTGATGGCAGAGACCAGTGGAATTTAAATAAATATCGATTTCTCAATTGATGTCTGGGTGCTCATTTAAAAGAAAACATTTCAAGCTTTCTAGCCATATATTTCTTATTTTTATGAGGCAAATATTCGCTGAGATTCTGGTTGTTTTATTTATGTGTCTGTGAAGAGAAATGACAGAGACAGAAAAGACAGAGAGCGCACCCTGTCTGATTTCTTTATTTTTGGTTTAAAAAAAAAAAAAAAAAAAAAAGTTTCTAAATTTCACCACATTGAATTTCTAAGATCTGATGGGATCAGGCACTGAACCCCCCCCCCAACAAAAATATTATATTATTAATTATTATATATAATATCATATAATAATACATTGAAAACAAAATATTAACATTTCAGGAATTATGACATTAAAGAAAAAAGTTCTGAAAGGCTGAAATTATTTTTTATTTATATTTTTTAGAATTTCTTAAACCATTCACAGGCCTCATTCATCCTTTTCCCTGCTTCTATTTTACAGTATCTCACAGTACTCACTTTTGTTGCCAGCATTTTAGACATTAATGGCTGTGTGTTGAGTTATTTTGAGGGGACAGCAAATTTACACTGTTATACAAGCTGTACTCACTACTTTACATTGTAGAAAAGTGTCATTTCTTCAGTGTTGTCACATGAAAAGATATGATAAACTATTTACAAAAATGTGAGTGGTGTACTCACTTCTGTGAGATACTGTATAGAAAAACTATCTCTTCTTTGTTTCTCTTCTCTCCTTTTTACCTGCTCTGACTTTACTCTCACCCAAATCACTGCCCCTCCATAAGTGGCAACTGCTGTGATTTGTACGGAACTGCAGAACAGCAAACATGTCAAAACAGTGACACCCTAGTTGCACCTAATCCCTGCAGGGAGAAGAAAGATGAGAAGGCAGGAGAGAGGAAAAACAGCAATGAAGCGAAGGAGAAAGAGATAGTCATCATTTTAAAGCCTAGAGGCGATTATAAACCATTCTCACACCCATCTTTTAATTCTGTATATGCTCTGTAGCAAATTCTCTTAGCTCTGCTTACACAAACAGTACCAGACAGCATTCTCATAATGACTGGAATGTTGACCAGCTTCATTTTTCATTTTTAACCTAATCTCACACTCAGATTGTGAAGAGATGAAATGTTTGTAAAATTTTTATTACTGCTAAATTACAATGAGTTGGCATTTAATTAGGTACACCTAGCTAAAATTTCCTTTTTGAAGGTAGGCCTACTGTAGCCTCACTGATCTAAGCATCTAGACTAACATCCTTTTTTTTTAAAAGTTACGCTAGCTATGTAATTGTGTGTACCAAATCATGCTATATATGAAAGATGCTAAGAAATTTGACTGCCATTATAAAAGTGGCTTGTTGTGGTAGTGTTATGTTACCCCTGAATTCTGCCATCCCTGTGATTGACGAGGACACATTTTCTGGGTGGTCAGTGAGTGAGTGAGTGAGTGAGTTAGTTAGTTACCCTTATTAGTCCCACAATGGAGAAATTGCATTACTCACCCAAAGTGCACACACACAGAAGTGAACACACACCTGGAGCAGTGGGCAGCCAGTGCTGCGACACCCGAGGAGCAGTTGGGGGTTCGGTGCCTTGCTCAAGGGTCTCACCTCAGTCATGGTATTGAAGGTGGAGAGAGCGCTGGCTATTCACTCCGCCCCACTGACAATTCCTGCCGGTCCTGAGATTCGAACCTGCAACTTTCAGGTTACAGGTCCGACTCCGAGTTGGGAGTCAAGGAAGCTTTTCTCCTTCAGTCACTGCATTTTCCAGGCCAGATCCAGTCAGGACTCTGTTTATATGGTATCCCACAAAAATCTTTATTCATTGTGCTTACACACTAGTAAGCACAATGAATTCATTTTTATTTTTAATAAGTATTTAACAAATAAGGTGCTGTGTCTTTCATTGGATTTGCTCCTTCTCTGAGCAAGTTATTTCATACATCTTATGTCTTTTTTTTTACCATGTATAGATTCTATTCTAAATTCTTTTGCTCATTGATTCACTAACCGCAGCCTTGTTTCTTTATTCCCACTTTTCTTTTGCCTGTGTAATGTTCAGTATTTGTGACTGAAGTGTTAGTAATAAATGCAATCAGATCAAACTTATTACTGTGGAAAAACTTCCATATATGAGCCATAAGCAATATTTTTTTATACTTCCCCTTCAGAATCATAAATTATTGTATTCTTTAGGCTGATGAAGAAATGTGCAAAAAGGGAATACTTTGAATTGCCTGATTGCAGTCTTTTTTAAAACCTTTTTGCTCAACATGTATGCTCAAAACTGTGTATTGTTTCAAAAATGAAAATGTATAGCACCATGTGCCTTATTGAAATATACAGTATCAGTCTGTATTTGGGTCAGTGCTGTCACAAGTGGGTCATCATATGCACTTCTTGAAATCACTTGAATACATGATGAAAGACAAGGATGGTTTCTACTCAATAACCAGGTTTCTCTAATATAATGTGGGCTCCAAATGGAACTCAGTTCTCCATTCAAGCACAGAGTGATGACAGTGGAAAACACTGCAATCAGAAGCACACCCACTCACCAAACATTTAAGTGGCCTGCAATTTCAAACATATCACAGATGTCAGGCCAGAGTACTCCAACACAGGTTATTCGTTCATTCTTTGACACAGCAGGGTGTACAGAAGGACTGCAAACATATAACTTGTGTAAGTATATTATGTGGGAGGTGCTGCTATTAAATAATTTGTGCAAGATAGTATCAAGGGGAAATTTGCTTTTATTTCATTGGGTGACAGTGTGTGTACTCTGTAGATGTGAGAGATTCAATCTGCCACTGTGCAGTGTGTAACTGATGAGTCCTGGCCAGGAGGGTGTGGAGGGGAACAATAATGATCCAGAAGTACAATAATGAATCAAGACCGTGCTGATGAAGAAGCATTTCAGCATGAATGGGACATGAAGAGAAGAGAGGTCATCAGAAATCATTTCGCATAAAAACATAGCGGTCAGGAGTGCTTTGATTTTTCATAATGGGAAAAGAAATGGGCCATTCAGCCACTTCAAAAAATACATTAAGAAAACATATTTTTCATTCTTGTAAAAACATCTCACTGCTTCGATGCTATAATATTTTCAATCAATAGAGCAGTGCTGCTTGCAAAACGACTTTCTGATTATGTGTAATATAATGCGAACATTTTCATTAGAGCAATTGTACATTTTATAATTCTGAATTGAGTGGTACAGGTAAGGCTCAAATGGAGAGGTATACTAAAAAAAATATAGTAGTATATATTTTATACTGTATGTATAGTCACCAAAAGTCAATCCCAGCAGTTCTGAAAGATGAAAGCAAAGCTGTAATAGATGTGTTGTCTGTGGCAGTCCTTGAGAGATGCACACTGTGCTGGAGATCAGAAACTTAACACCTACCTGTAGTGATAAAGCCTGTAAAATATAGAATAAATCTTGTACAACCTCTCTGGTGTGTGTTTTTGAAATGAAGTATAAGGTGCAGTAGTAACACTCGTCTTTTGCTTGTTTTAGGCCCCTGTTTTTGTTGATGTGCATACAGTAAGGTGGTCTTAGTGGAGACACTGAAGCACTTGTGCTTAGAAAGACTGGCTATTTTATATTAGTGCTATAGAGATCTAATCTGCTGGAGCCTATCCGAGCTCTCTTTGGGTGAAAGGCAGGGGTCCACCCTGGACAGGTCACCAGTCCATCACAGGGCCACATAGAGACAAACAACCACACACACTCACACTCACTCCTATGGGCAATTGGGAGTCACCAATCAACCTGACATACATGTTTTTGGACTGTGGGAGGAAACCAGAGTACCTGGAGAAAACCCACACAAGCACAGGGAGAACATGCAAACTCCACACAGGTCCCTGATGGGTTATGAATATTGTTAATTTTGACAGCAGATTTTAATTTAGTTTTAGTCATAGTCTTTTGACTAAAATGCAATTTTAGTTTTAGTCATATTTTAGTCATCTGCTTTTGTTACGGCCCCTGAGGTGCCGTTTGACATTCTTCAGGTAATCCCTGAAGGTTGGCTGATGACGTACGAGGTGCGTCAGCTGAGACGCGCCAACCAATCACTTCGTCCGGTATATAAAGACCGGAAAAGCTTTACTCAGGCGTGAGCTGGGATTTCATGTGAACAGTTCACCTATTCGTAAAACCTTCTGACCACTTCTCTTGCTTTAAGCTTAGGTGTGAAGATAAGATCTGTTAGCAGTAGTGTACCTGTGTGTGTGCAAATGTTATTTGCACGTTCAGAGTCTTGTGTAATTGTTGTTTGCACGTTCATTCATTGTAGGTAATGTCCTTTGTTTTGTTCTGAACTCCACTTACGGTAATGTGTTTGTGAGGTGATAATACTATTGTAAGTTTGCAAAGGGTGTTGTTAGTATTTTCACTGTTATTTGATAGAATAAATGTCACACAACAGAAAATCCACGACGTGAGCCGTACCATCTGTCTTCACTTATCCACTTCCCTTATTCCTTAACTTTATGTGAAGTCCCATTCGGGCGGGGGCGTAACATAAATGGGGGCTCGTCCGGGATTTCTTTCTAAAGACATTCTTTTCCAGCAAAAGGTTCCCCCGTATAACAATCAATATATGGTCGGGACTGTAATACATGCCCGAGAGAAGGCATTTCAATGCTCACGTAATTTCTGTTGGTAGCATTTCTTCTTTTAGAAAAACAAAATGGAGGCTACTGGCAATGTGAAGTGCTTTATCTCTGCACCCTCACTGAAAGTACTGGAGCAGTGTAGAAAAATTGATTTGGTCGAAATTGCCCGGCATTTTTGCATTCCCTTTCCAACACAATCCCGTAAGCAAGAAATCAAGGAAATTTTAATTCAACATTTAAGCACACAGGGAATACTTTTAGGTGAGGCTAGTACACACAACGTCACTGTTCATACAGAGGTGAGTAAGTCAGCACCCGAAGGGGAGTTCCAAGTTGATGCAGTGATGGAAACCGGAGAAAAGGAAGAAATCGGCGCAGATCCAGTGGAGGGATTAAAAACCCCTGTCACGTTACCCCGATTTAAACCTCATACTTCCACTTCCTCTGATTCTGGTAGTTCACGGGAGAGTGCCCGACTCAAGGTGCGTATAGCACAACTCAAATTGGAGACGCAGAGACGGGAGAAAGAACACCAGGCTGAGCTAGACTTCCGGCTGGAGGTCAAGAGGTTGGAAATAGAGGCTGAGACAGCTGTTCGAATCAGACAGCTCGAACTGGCATCACAACAGGACCCCCGCGGTAAGTCTGAAACTGAAGCTTCACCCAGTGACATTCCCACTCCTCACAAATTTGACTTTGGCACGGCATTGAAATTAGTACCCATATTTTCAGAGAAGGATGTAGACTCTTACTTCATTGCGTTTGAACGCATTGTTACTACACTTAGTTGGCCGCTCGATACATGGCCGCTCCTACTCCAGTGCAGATTGCAGGGAAAAGCACAAGCAGCTCTTGCTTCACTTTCATTTTCGGACAGTCTGAAGTACAAAGCAGTTAAAAATGCTGTTCTTAAAGTGTACGAGTTAGTTCCAGAAGCGTATCGTCAAAAATGTAGAGGATTAAAAAGATCGAGTGCACAAACATATGTGGAATTTGCTCGAGAAAAAAGCATTTTCTTTGATAAATGGTGTGCCGCTGTTCAAGCTCACGATGATATTTCTCTTCGAGAAATTGTATTGTTGGAAGAGTTCAAACGATGCTTGCCTGACTCGGTTGTCTCATATTTAAATGAGAAACAGACTTTGTCTTTGATGGCCGCTGCAACATTGGCTGATGAATATGAGTTAACACACAAATCAAAAACTATGTTTTATTCCTCAGGAAGTAGCCGTCCTCTTCTGGTTCCTAGTTCATCACTCACGGAACGTAATCGCACCCCTAGAGACAATTCAAGTTGTTTCTATTGTCACAAGTCTGGACATCTCATTGCACAATGTCCGAGTCTTCAGAGAAAAGCACAAATGCAAAAATCTTCCCAGGTTATCGGGGTAGGTTTAGCGAGTGCTCATTTACCCATAACCACAGGTAAATTTTCGGTTTTCCCCTCACAAGTTCCTGAACCTGACAGCTCTTTCAAACCCTTCATTTACGAGGCTACTGTGTCACTCTCTGATGAAAACACTGATTGTGTCTCAGTTAAGATACTTCGAGACACTGGTTGTTCAACATCTATGATTCTTGCTAATTCTTTACCATTTTCAGAAAATTCGTCTTGTGGATACTACAGTGTATTGCAAGGTATTGGGATGCAGTATTCGCCCAGACCCATGCACTACGTATATTTAAACTCCTCCTTGGCCACTGGAAGGTTTCCATTCGCAATATGCCACGCACTTCCTGTAGAGGGTGTTGCTGTACTGTTAGGAAATGATATCGCTGGAGGTAAGGTAACCCCTACCTTAGAAATATTGGACACTCCTATTCTTTCGTCCCTCTCGCCTTCTCCTACGTTTCCTGTCTGCGCGTTGACTCGAGCTCAAGCTCTCGAACAGGAAACAAGGGAAATAGACTTGACAGACACTGTCCTGTACCCAGTTATGCAAAACGATATTTTACCTGCCGATTGTGTCACTACTCACTCGAAAAGGTTAGAAAAAACTGTGCCAGAACAAATAGATACTATAACTATTTTTTCGAAATTCAAATTTCCCATGACTCGTGAAGAGTTTATCAGTGCCCAAACAGCGGATACCACTCTTCAAGCATACTTTGATGCAGTTGTTACAGACGTAAGTAAGATAACCGAACGTGTTTGTTATTACCTCGATAGTGGTCTGCTAGTGCGTAGATGGTCTTCTCCAGCTTCTTCCGGTAAAGGAGATGCTGAAGGTGTACAGGTAGTAGTGCCGACCAACTGCAGAATGCAGGTGTTAAAATTAGCACATGATGATAAATGGTCCGGACACCTAGGGATACGCAAGACATATCAGTTTATACTTAGGTACTTTTACTGGCCTCGTCTTAAAACTGACGTCGTAAATTACTGCAGAACCTGTCATGTTTGTCAGATAGCTGGTAAGCCAAATCAGGTGATTCCACCAGTACCTCTGAATCCAATTTCCGTCACCTGCGAACCGTTTGAACATATAGTGATTGACTGTGTGGGACCACTACCAAAGTCCAAAGGCGGATATCAGTATTTGCTAACGATAATTTGTATTGCCACACGTTATCCTGAAGCTATCCCTCTGCGTCGGATAACAGCTCCCGTCATTGTAAGAGCTCTCACACACTTCTTTACCACATTTGGGTTACCAAAAATCATACAAACTGATCAGGGGACGAATTTCACGTCCAAACTATTCAACCAAGTACTTCGTCTATTGGACGTTACACACTCCACTTCGAGTGCCTATCATCCGGAATCTCAGGGCGTATTAGAAAGGTGGCATCAGACGTTAAAAGGTATGTTGACGAAGCATTGTTTACAAAACCAAGGCAACTGGCATGAGGATTTACCTTTCATTGTTTTCGCTGCTCGTGACGCTGTCCAAGAGTCATTAGGATTTAGCCCCAATGAGCTTGTGTTTGGACACACGGTACGCAGTCCTTTAAGAACCTTACAGGAGAGCTTACTCACTTCTCAAAAATCCCACGAGAGTTTGTTAGACTATGTCAACCATTTTCAGCACCGACTTCGAGAAGCTCGCACTCTGGCACAAAAGGAATTGGCTGCCGCGCAGGTAAAAATGAAACACAACTACGATAAAAAGGCAAAGCCACGGCAATTCGCCGCAGGAGATCAAATATTGGCATTACTTCCGGTTTCGGGTAGTTCCTTGTCAGCACGTTTTTCAGGGCCCTACACCATTCTAAAACGGATTAGTGACACTGACTACCTCATTGAAACCCCTGAACATCGACGAAAAAGTCGAACTTGCCATGTCAACCTCCTTAAGCCTTACTACTCTGGTTCTGATTTGTGTTCACGTCCCGTAGCCATCAGTGTTGCACATCAACCTAACATGTTAGCGCCTCTCTCTTTCCAAATTCAGGTAGAAACTCCTCAGCCCAGAGATGTCCCGTTCAGACCGCGTTTACCCAACTCTGAAGCCAAGCTTCAACTCCCTTCTAAACTCGCTCATTTAGGATTTGAACAAGCTACAGATATATTACAGCTTGTTGACAGGTTTCCTACTTTATTTGGTGATCATCCAACCCAGACTCATGTGCTTAAACATGATATTCAGTTAAAAAATCCAACTCCGATTAAGCAGCATCCATATAGGTTAAATCCCACAAAACGGCTAATTATGAAAAAGGAGACTGATTACCTGTTAGAACTAGGTTTGGCTAAACCTAGTCAAAGTCCCTGGAGTTCTCCCTGTCTGATTGAACTTAAACCAGACAAGTCACCTCGATTCATTACTGATTTTCGTAAAGTTAACTCAATGACCATACCTGACTCGTATCCACTGCCACGTATGGAAGATTGTGTTGACAGTGTGGGACAGTCCAAATTTGTCACCAAGTTGGATTTATTGAGAGGTTATTGGCAAGTACCTCTTACAGACCGCGCAGCTGAAATCTGTGCTTTTGTAACCCCTGACCACTTCTTACAGTATACTGTTATGCCATTCGGGTTATGCAACGCCCCCGCTACTTTCCAGCGCTTGATAGATATAGTCCTTAGAGATGTAGATAACTGCAAGGCTTATCTCGATGATCTCATCATTTATTCAAATTCCTGGACACAGCACATTCAAACTCTCGCCACTGTATTTGGTAGGTTAGCTCAAGCCTCTCTCACTTTGAACTTAGCAAAATGTCAGTTTGGAGAAGGGACGGTTACTTACCTAGGTAAAACAGTAGGTCAAGGTCAAGTCAGACCAGTAGACTCAAAAATTTTTTACAAAAGCATCTGTAGTAGCCTGCTAGACCCAGGAATTGTCTCATTGCACGTCTAGTGCACGGAATAGGAAATTTCTGGTGACCTGA